>NW_003303335.1:43273-46749 GCF_000142945.1 Phytophthora infestans T30-4 | reverse complement strand
TGAGGTAGTGTTGGCAAGCGAGTAACCGTGTCGCAACGCTCCTTTTGGGATCGGGGCGTCGGCCACTCGTCATAGACAGTGGTGGCCTTGAACTTGTCTGGGTCAGCCCGAACGCCCACGTTGCTTACGAAGCAGCCGAGGACGTTAATCTCTGGTGACGCGAAAACGCACTTGTCGATGCTGGCGTAGATCTTGTTCGCTCGCATTACGTCCAACACTCGATGGAGGTGTCCTAGATGCACCTCCATGGCCGCCTTGCCTCCCTCGGCACGGCTATGGACGAATATGTCGTCGAAGTACGTCTGTACGAAGGTACGCAAAGCGCGGAACAATTGCGTCACCAGGCGATTGAACGTCGCCGGGGCGTTAGACAAGCCCTGCGGCATGACGAGCCACTCCCAAAGCATGTCGCTTGGAGTGCTCACCGCGGTGAGCGGGATGTCGCTCTCGCGCATCAGGATCTAGTAGTATCCGTCTACCAAATCCAGCGCACTGTACAGTACGCTTCCGGCCATGTTGTTCAACAACACATCCTTTCGTGGGGATTGGTGTCTGGGCCGGCACCGTTGCGTTGTTCAGCTTGTTATAAGCGTGAACCAGACGCCACTTTCCGTTCGGCTTCCGAACGCAGAAAGTTGGCGTCGAGTGCGGGGGATTTTCGACTCCCGCACCATGCCTGCCTTCGCTTTCGCGGCGAAGAAGGCATCAATGACCTCGCATTGTTCGCGCGGGAGAGGCCATTGCCTCGTGACACAGTACTTTGTGCCAGGCACGAGATCAATCTCATGCCGTACACCTCGATTCGGTGGGAGTTGGGTCAGTGCGTGTTTGTTCACCATGTCTGCATACTCCGTCACCGAAGATACACCGGACCCTTGGGGCTCTTAAGGATCTCATAGCCCAAGCGCGTCTGACGCTGCTTGTTTTAGGTCTTCTAGGACGTTCTCGTCCAAGACAGAGGAGGGAGTTCAGCTCCTCCCGAGTGGTCTCAGGTATCATGAGCACCATCTCGGCAACCTTCCAGCCTTGAGGTTGGCCAAGAAAGACTCGACCGTCATTTCCTCGAGGGTCAGGTATCTCTGCAACCTCTGGGCAAAGGTTCCAAGTGGACACCAGATGCCTTGACGGGGAAACCGGTCTCGCCATCGAAGATGTGATAACACTCTTTCACCGGCCTTGTCGGAGGAGCCCGGGCCCTGGATTCCAAGTCGCTTGAAGCGACGTCGATCGGAACGAAGTTCGGATCCGACTTGAGGCGGCGGCGGCGTCGTTGACGACGGCGACCGTGACGTCGAGCTTTGCTGCCCACGTCTAGGGATGTCGGCGCTACGACATCCGAGGCACTTGTGGCCTCGTGGGGTACCGTGGTACCCACACAGGAAGCGTGTTCGACGCCTTCCTCTTCAGTTAAGGTCTGGTCGACCGCGTGTGGCATTATGTTACCCACACAGGAAGCGTGTTCATCGCCTTCCTCTTCAGTTAAGGTCTGAGCGACCGCGTGTGGCACTGTGCTACCCATACAGGAAGCGTATCCGACGTCTTCCTCTTCAGTTAAGGTCTGGGCGACCGTGAGTTGAACTCTGTTACCCACTCTGAACACGCTGTTCTCAGTGTTCGTGACAGCTGCAGCTGTCTGCGGAGCTAAGTTACCCGCCTGTGAACCTAAGTTACCCACTTGGTCAGCGCCTCTTCTGGGCGCTGCCACCATCAAAACATCCTCAGAGGCGTCATATACGTCGACGACTCCCAAGCATCTGCCGGATGCTTTGGTACCCTGGCAGCCCTTGCGGGCGCCCCGGGTCCTGACAGAGGTGGAAGCATGACTCACCAATGCTCTGTCGGACTGCGCAGGGCGGCTGGCACCGATTGCCTTGCCTCGCCAGCCGATTCAGGGCTCGTGCTTCTCAAGCCAGGTCATGCCCAGGATCATATTAATCCATATCGAGAACAGTGAGCTGTTCGAGGCTGTCAAAGTCTTCAAACTTGACGGCCAGATCCACTTGAACGTTGGGGACAGTGACGACCTTCCCGTCGGCCAGTCGCACTGACACCGTCCCAATGCCCTTGCTTTCTCTCAAAGCCTCGGACAACTTGTTGCTGTTGCGAGCAACCGTCTGGCGGCGTGCGAAATTCTTCGACGCCCCAGAATCGATCAAGATTCTAAAGGGATGATCGTATCCCCGTACACATCCGTGTACTACGAGCAGCCCGCCGCTGCTCTTCGCCGATTCGAGAGTGCGAAGACTTTCAGGGGCTAAGTCCCCGTGGTACGCGCCACCCGCGCACCCATCACGAAGACTTAGTTCTTCCCCAGTAGGCCCCGCCCCTACTGGTTCTCGGCGTTCCCCTGCCCCCGGGATCATGGCTTCTGTTAGCGACCCTTGAGGACGGGCTTGGGGGAGGACCGTCTGCGAAGTCTTTCCGCGGGACAGTCGCGCTTGAAGTGGCCCATCTTCCCGCAGCCGAAACAGCGGATGTCACGCTGTTCGGCGGACCCGAGTTCCATGGGAACTGGTTCGTTGGGGCTTGTTCGACCGGGAGCCGACAAGGAACTCCCAGGCCATGCTGAGGCCGGCGTACGCGCCTGGCGATGGCTGTACTCTTCTTGAAGAGCCACTTGAATCGCCTCTTCAAAGGTGCTTGACTGCACCCGGAACAGCTGAGTGCGTGCGGGGCCCACTCGAAGGCCGTCCATGAACACAGTCATCTTGATGTGTTCGTTGAGTGGGTTTCCCACTAGGGATGCCATAAGCTCCCGCATCGCGTGCACGTACTCGTGCAGCTCACGTCTCCCTTGTGTGCACGAGAGGAAGCGCGAACGCTGGCGGTACTCGTAGTTCGCCGGGAGGAACGCGGCTCGGAGCTGTTCGCACAGCTGAGCCCAGGATGTGAAACATCCAGGGGATGTTGCTTCCCGTGTGTACACCCAACTCTTAGCACGGCCGCTAAGGTTGGAGAGTACAAAAGCAACACGAAGCTGCTCGGTCGAGATCAGAGCCGCGTCCATCGCGAGCTCTACTTTTTGGACCCAAAAGTGAGGTTCTCGCCTTCCTTCCCTTCATACGGCTTAAACTTCAGCCGTATTGGCTTCGGGTGAGGCGGATTGGCTTCCGCCGCCGGAGCCTGCAGGCTATCCCGCACATGCGCGATGAGCCCCTGCTCGTACGGTGTTGACACCACCAGGCTCTGCAGGACCTCCATTCCGAAGATGCTTGCCATCTTCCGAACCGACTCGAACTGAGAGTCGTTCATATGGGAGAAGTCGCTCCTAATCATGGCAACGAACTTCGGAGAGGTCCAGGTAGTCTACCCGCGGTGGCGTGGATTGACTACAAGTGCTACCAAGTGTGACGGGGTCACACAGCACCTTGCGCTAGAGGAAGTTATCTTCCGAGAGTATACAAACTCTCAGTGAACGGCAGTTCACAGGTCCCCTTTTGTCGAAAGGGAGCGAAGTGACCTATTAAGGTAGAACG
>NW_003303335.1:37801-42232 GCF_000142945.1 Phytophthora infestans T30-4 | reverse complement strand
CCTCTTCTCTAGGAGCGCGCTCATCTGCCGAGGACCAGCTTCGAGCTTTATCTTCGGCAATCCAGCAGCAACAGGAAGAGTCGCGCAAGTTCCAGGAGATGCAGTTGCAGCTTCTTCGTGAGCTACTAGCGCAGCGCCAGTAAAATGTGGCGCTGTTCGCTGTATTTGTGATTAACTACTAGCAAATATAACGAGCGAGCTAACTACAACGCATCAAAATGTCTGCTATATCATTGCGTTTTGCAATACCTTGTTGGTGACAAACCGCTTGCTCTCTTTCGACTGGATCCTCGCTGACTGGAGCAGGCGCATCTTGTAGTAGTGGGTCCTCATCATGAATTGGCCATCCGTCCCGCATAAGGGTAAGCATGTTATGTAAGACAGCACAGCCCAGAATAGCTTCGCAAATGCAATCTGACGTCTTCTGCTCCAGTTTGCCCAGCAATACGCGGAAGCGGTTTTTAAACGCCCGAAGGCGCACTCTACGACGATTCGAGTCCTGGAATGGGCCTTGTTGTATCGCCTCTTTCGGGGATCTTGCATAGCGTCTGCCTCCGGAAACGGGGTCAACACATGACCCCAGATTTTGTAGCCGGCATCCGCCCTTACCTTTTCTTCACCCCCGATCCATTCCAGAGCGATTGGTCGTTGTTTGAGCCCGATCGAATGGAAATGGACCGGAACAGACCACGGTGGTCTACGATAGCTTGCACATTTACTGCAGGGAATTTCGTGCGACAGTACCAGCCTTCAAAGTCGTGGGCGCGCAATACGGACGAGAGTACCGTCGACGGCGCCAATGGTGTCGGGAAACCCGGCCGTAGCGTAGAAGCCATCTTCAACAGCTGCCAGCTCCTCTGCTGGCGGCATGGAGATAATAGATTTCGCCATGGCGCTGAGCACGTCCAGGGTATCGTTAATGTAGACTACACTACGAGGCCTGGAGATGCCCAGCGCCGTTGCAGCCTGGTCCATGGTGCCACCCTTGGCCAGGTAGAGCATCGTGAGCGCCACGCGCTTAATGACGGGGGTCTTGGTGTTGGGGCCGAACTCACGGCCCCACGCAGCGTGCACTAACCGGTAGATACGTAGGAAAGACTTCTTGTCACACCGAAGCTTGTCGTGGAACCACCCTGTTCCCGGGGTGCGGAGAGCTGTCTCGAATGCTCGAGTGTTAAACGTCCTGGGGGCTTTAGGTGGCCGTCGTAAACCGCGCTTATCTGCCGTGGCAATGACAGCGCTCACGCTTGCAGCTACTACTACTGCTAGAATGGCGGCCGTGACGTCGTCCATGGCACAAATGTGCTGAGGGCAGAACACCTGCTTGATAAGTTCCCAGAACAAGTGGTTCAGAGCGTCAATTTTTTAAGTGGTACATTGTACCGTTTAAATTTCAGCCAATAAAATCCCAGGCTATATTCCTTTTCAGAACGCGTTCTCCACTTGAGCAAGGGCCTTATTCCAATAGAGTGGTAGATGTCTTTGCTTGCTCTCGTATGAACCAGTCATTTGTGGTCGACCACCATCTTGCTGCTGCCACTTTTTACCAATAAAAAGGTCAGTATAGTTATTACGGGGAGCATTTCAACACTGACTGTATAACGAGCAGTAGCACTGATAACGCTTTTACGGTAGGCTTCCTGGGGTTCGCACGCTGTACAGACAGCCTTAAAGGGATTATTTTGTGAGTCCCTTCTCGTTAACAGTCGGGTGATACAAACTTTAAGTGCAAGCGACTTATAAAGCATAATTTTTTATTTGATTTGATACGGAAACCTTTCCTTTCCAATAATCCGTTATTCCGTCAATTCAAAACTACAATTATTATTTTTTATTTATTTCAGCCAATAAAATCCCAGGCTATATTCCTTTTCAGAACGCGTTCTCCACTTGAGCAAGGGCCTAATTCCAATAGAGTGGTAGATGTCTTTGCTTGCTCTCGTATGAACCAGTCATTTGTGGTCGACCACCATCTTGCTGCTGCCACTTTTTACCAATAAAAAGGTCAGTATAGTTATTACGGGGAGCATTTCAACACTGACTGTATATTTATTGTTTTCGAGCCCTGATCCCTGTGATGGGCCCTCGTCACACAATGGCCGTCGTGTCACCTCAATGGCCAATCAGATCGTAGAATGGATCTACTTGGTGGCGCGGCCTTGAAGTGTCGAGACCGCACCGTTAGGAATCAATCTCAGAGTTCAATTTACACCAAGCTCCATACTTCTAGTGCATGCTAGTAACGGGTTGCCCTTAGCCAGCTACACCCGGTAGTACTTTGTAATTCGTCCAACGACAAATCAAGATGAACAACACATCGATGAGCGGCGCCCAAGGCATCCAATACGTCGCTGGAGCATACCAGCTTCCCGTACCTGTCTGCAATGGAGTGGGAGGCGCTGCACCGCCTTGCGGTAGCGTCCGGTGACGCCGTGATTGAGACCTTACCGACGGTCGGCACGGAAGAGCAGTAACGCCTGGCCGCCAGGAGTTCATGGCGCATGAACTCGCGGACCTTCGTCTGCGAGTGTCGACTCCCACGCCTTCCACGAACAGGATCGACATCGTCAAGACTGATGTCCCCAGCGGTGAAGGAGACGATCGTCTCCATCTGAACAAATGGTTCTGCGAGGTGGACACCGCGATCAAGGCTCGACAACTCTTGCGCGCACGCGCTACCCCGCTTTCCAAGTTGTCTGGTAAGGCGAAGGAATTGGGCGCTCTCTCAAGCTCGTTGCCGACGCTAGCCGCTTCCCAACCACAGCGTCTATGAAATTTGACTTGCGGCTCGCGCTTGGGGCCGCTCCAAGGACGAGCGCGTCCAACGCGCGGTATTCCTCTCGCTAACGCAGGGACGCATGTCCATGCTTGAGTACATCCAGCGCGCACGGCATCTCATCTCGTACATTACGGCCTATTCTGTGAACAGGGCGACTCAAGTCCATGTCTTCATCTCGGGCATGAGCACTGGATATCAGCGTTCTATATGACAAGGAAACTCCGTCTACCTTGGCGAAAGCCTTCGCTGTCGCTCTGCACGAAGACTACAGCGTGACAGGGTCGCAAATATTTGCCGTCCCTCGGGGCCGGCGTCAAAACCAGAGCCGGAACCGATGGAGATTGACGCCATCCGACGACAAACGAAGACCGTTGTGGGGCAACATCACCCACCCTACGGCCACGGTCATCGACGCGGGACTCGCGCCTGCTGAAGCGTTTCCGCTCTAGAAAGCCTGGTCATCGTGCGGCAGGGTGCCGCGCTCTAGCTCCCGTAGTGGCGACCGTCACGGTCGGGACCGACGTAGCCGCTGGTGGCCAAGAAAAAAAAACGGCAGGTGCGGGGCACTTTGAGCGGAGAAATGGTCCTCTGGTGGTAGAATCTCCTCCTAGCCCTCCAGTGCTACGTGCACAACTATATGTCGCCACCTCCGGCTGCGACGCGAGACTGGTCGTGCTCAGTCTTCACGTTGCTGGGGCGACGCGCACTGTCCGAGCGCTGCTGGATTCAGGCGCGACGAGCAACTTCGTTCGCGCCGAGAGTCTGTCGGTGTTGCCAGCAGACACGCGCGTACGTGAATGACTGGGCCACCTGATTGTGAAGTATGCCGACGGCACGCCGCGGCGGCTTCCGCGGTGCTCAGTCTCCTTCTCGTACGAGTTCGATAGGTGTTAGGGGTCGGACGACTCTCTAGTGATCGATCTGAGCGGCTCCTTCGACTGCGTCTTCGGTATCTCATGGATTGCTCGCCACCAGCCCAACATCGACTGGTTGGCCCGAACTGCTCGTCCGCGTAGCATCGACACCAACGCTGTTTTAGCGCTTCTAAGCGGAGCACCCAATTATTGGCCACATGTTGCAGTCATACAATCCGACTCCATGACCTCAGCTGTTTCCGGCGGGAGCGATGGCCCTTCGTGTGCAGTGTGTGAGCGCGCAATTTGTGTCGGAACCACAGGGAACCTTGAACGTGGTCGAGCATGAGTTCTCACTCCTCGATGAGCAGTGGCTCTCAAAAGATGTCGTGGCTGAGCGTGGTCCCCCATCAGCGGTTGAGCATGAGTTCCCGCATGTGGTCGAGCGGGAGCTCCCAGATTTCTCAAGAGCGATCAAGCATAATCTTCCACAAGTGTCGAGCTTGCGTTCCCGCGTATGGTCGAGCGGGAGCTCCCTGAAGAAGTTGATGCGGTAGGTCGACGATCCCGCATCCGGTCGATATGATCGAGCGTGAACTTTCATTGTCTGCCGCGGAGGTCGCCTCGCGCCCAGTTCGCCATCGTGGTTGATACAAGTCGCGACGGATTCGCACGCCACCCGTGTGTTCATCGGCGACTGAGACTGAGACGATATCAGTCCTCATAGGGACGTGTGCGGGAAGTAGAGGTCGCACGTCCTCCGTGTGACGCCGCGTCAATCACGAAGCTCCCTGGCCT
>NW_003303335.1:35345-36872 GCF_000142945.1 Phytophthora infestans T30-4 | reverse complement strand
CAACGTACGCCAACCTGAAGAAGTGCACCTTCTGCGCATCCGAGATACCCGTGCTCGGCAGCTATGGCATCAAGAACGGTGTCCGTGCTGACCCGGAGAAGATCGAAGCTATTTGCGTCTGGCCAACACATCAAGACTAGAAATAGCTCAGGTAGTGGTTGGGTCTCGCAACGTACCTCCATAACTACTCGAAGAGCTCCGCGATGACTGCTCGCCCTTGTCGCAACTACTCAAGGCGGACGCCGCGTGGTCGTGGGGTCCGGTACATCAGGCCGCTTTCGACGCGGTGAAGACCAGCTTAGCTACCGCGCCAGTCCTGATGCTGCCCAATTCACTCTAAGCCATTCCACCTCGTCTGCGATGCGAGTGAATTCGCTATCGGTTGCGCCTTGATGCCGCTCGACGACGAAGGATGCGAGCGCGTGTTGAGCTACCAATCACGTCAGCTTAAGCTGGTAGAACGGAACTATCCCGTCCACAACAAGGGATTTCTTGCCATGCGCTATGATCTCATCAAGCTCCGCGTGTACCTTCTGGGTAAAGAGACCTTCGCTGTTTACACTGACCATACGTCACTGCAGACCGCGACGAAAAGCCCTCATCTGTCCCAGCGCCTGGCCCGCTGGCTGTCACTGCTCGCCGAGTACGCCTTCGTCGTGTATTATAAGCCGGGTAAGACCAGCATTCTTATTGACGCGCTGTCGCGTCGTCCTGACTACGATTCCCGCTCCCAATGGGGCCGTCACGCTGTTTGTGACAGCGAGGACAATGATGAATGTGCCGTCTGCCTTGCTGCAAAGTTTACCGCTGTAGAGATCGTAGCAGCTAGCTAGCTTTGTGATGCGATAGCTGACGCATACAAGCATGATTCGTCGTGCTCTGAGATGATCAAGTACCCGAAGGCACCGTCGGATTCCGCGCGGCGCCAGTTAACCCCGTGGAGCCGTTCTCGTATTGGCCGATACGCCATGGATAGCGACTTGCTGACATACTGCGTCGTCTGCTGAACGATGACCTTCGAGCTCGCATCATCCGCGAGTTTCATGATAGTGCAAGCGCTGGACACCTTGGTCGCGAGAAAACTTCGCGACACTTGCTCAGGACTTCTACTGACCCCACATGTACAAGTGGGTGCGTAAGTGGGTACGATCCTGTGAAGCGTGCCAGCGCGTCAAACCAGCTGGGTCGAAACAAGCTCCACTCCGACCTTTTCCCGTCGCACGGGACGCGTGAAACTCGGTGAGCATGAACTTCGTCGTCGGGCTACCTAGCGACATACAAGGTCGCACTAATACATATCCTTGTTTGCGTCAGCGGGCTCAGCAAGATGGTCCACCTTTGCTCCAGTTGCCGTTACAATCACCGCGGCGCAGACGGCGGCGATCAATGTTGACACTGTCTACCGACACCACGGCCTACCGTCCTCGATTGTGTCTGATCGAGAACTCCGTTTTACCACCGCCTTCTGGTCCGAGCTCTTCCAGTCTCTTGGAACGCGGTTGCCGATGTCCAACAAGGTGGCGTCAG
>NW_003303335.1:7898-10753 GCF_000142945.1 Phytophthora infestans T30-4 | reverse complement strand
CGCGGTACACCAGCCAGCGTTAAGCTCTTTTCTTCTTTCTGCGTCCGGTTACAGCGTCGGATAAAAGCGCAACACGACTCCTGCAATGCACCATATGCGACACCCTCCGACAGGCTTCTTGCGCAGTTCGCGGAGCGCCGGAAAGTGATCCTTCATCGTGTTCAGTGTGTTCAGGGCCCGCGCTCCGGATATATCGTAGAGAGCCCATGCCCGGGAGGCTGTCGTTCCATTCACGCGCGTGCCGCGTGCCGCTGTTGTCGACGACGTCGCCGTTGTCGGTGTTCCAGTCCGCTGCTGATCCATCGTGTTGCTTGTCAAGTTTCTCCGCAAGTTGAGTTGTGTCGATCCTGCGCTTCGCAGGAGATGTCTCCGTCTCTGTTTTGCTCCGCCCGTTAGCCAAGTCCCCGTTCGTCATCCTCACGCAGATTGATTTGTTCCTCGCCCACTGCTTATGTTGCGTAAGTGCAACTTTAAGAGGGTGTAATGAAATGGGCCCCTCCATTACATAAGTAGGTAGATTTATTTACATAAGTAGGTGCATCAGCACACGACTAGCGTGTGCTGAAATTCTGTCATGCCATTGGCTGATATATGGGAGACAGACCCATTATTAGCCAATTGGACTATGACGTGTATTTGAGTGGGCAGGGCTGTGGCCTTGGTCCTAAAATAAAGTCAGAGCTGATTTTCCTTCAACCTAAGACTCAGTCGTCCTATTGCGAACTTCCTCAACACTATAATGTAAGCAAGTTACGGAGTAAATACGTGGCCTGCTACATCGGTTGAAACTCCACTCCGAGGTACAGCGGTGATCGAGGAAGACACTGTTCGCCAGGATGATATAGTACCAAGGCTTGAGTATCATTTTGAAGACAAGGGCGGCGATTTTTTATGAGCGATTACGACGTTGGTCTACTAGGACGTGATTATGTATTAAAATTCTGGGCGACCGGTCTCAGGATAACACGCAGTCCGCGTGGGTCTGCAGACGGAGAGCCTGAAGCTAAGCGGGCTCCGCATCAGCTCTACGTCTGGATGCGCCATCTACTCCGTCTGCTTGTCGACGCCATCGGTGACAGCGTTGCCTCAGTATCAGTCTCCAGCAAGCGACGGGAGCTAAGGTGCTCAGTCCTCTAGAGCGCCAGCCTCCCAGATGTCAACCGTAGTCGGTACGTCCAGGACTTCGAACAGGAGGGTATAGCACACCAGGGCCGTCGACTTTTAGGGACAGCTCGTATTTCGTCGTAAATGATGTTGTTCGGACATCGGGCCTCTGCACGCATGCTAATCGGTGCAGGAGGCCAGGCTTATGTCGCACAAGGATCCGGAAGCCTCACGGCCGAAAGAGACTTTGGCATGCTTGTTGCCCGGACCGTCGTTTCACCGCCTCCAGGAGTGCTGCCCCAAGATGACATCATGATGAAGGATACGCGCAAGGATGACCTTAGCAGTCGCGAATCGAGGTCAAGAGTGACATCCAGGAAAGAATGTCCCACATCTTCGCCTTGTGACTCGAATCACAGTGATGACGAAGCGTGGAGCCAGCACCGAAGCGAGAGAAGCAGTCGGCGCTCACGGCGTTTCTCGAATTCCAGGAGGATGAGCGTATCGAGGCGGCATTCTAGGATGCACTCCAGTCGCTCATCGTCAATAAACTCTGAGCATGACCAACTCGAGCTAAATGCTTTGCACCAACATCAAGAGTGGCAATCCAGGATGGAGCAAGAGCAGTGGGAGTATCACAAGCGAGAAAAATTTGCCGCCCCGGAACATGAGCGTGTTCGCGACCAGCGAGACCAATAAGCGCGTCGCAAGCTCTAGGGGTTGACTCATCGACTCATCCAATCGGATCCTACAAGGCTGGAGGATGTACGCCGAGCCCAGGATGTACCGGGCCAGGTATTTACTCCGTTACTTGCTTACATTATAGTGTTGAGGAAGTTCGCAATAGGACGACTGAGTCTTAGGTTGAAGGAAAATCAGCTCTGACTTTATTTTAGGACCAAGGCCACAGCCCTGCCCACTCAAATACACGTCATAGTCCAATTGGCTAATAATGGGTCTGTCTCCCATATATCAGCCAATGGCATGACAGAATTTCAGCACACGCTAGTCGTGTGCTGATGCACCTACTTATGTAAATAAATCTACCTACTTATGTAATGGAGGGGCCCATTTCATTACACCCTCTTAAAGTTGCACTTACGCAACATAAGCAGTGGGCGAGGAACAAATCAATCTGCGTGAGGATGACGAACGGGGACTTGGCTAACGGGCGGAGCAAAACAGAGACGGAGACATCTCCTGCGAAGCGCAGGATCGACACAACTCAACTTGCGGAGAACTTGACAAGCAACACGATGGATCAGCAGCGGACTGGAACACCGACAACGGCGACGTCGTCGACAACAGCGGCACGCGGCACGCGCGTGATGGACGACCAGCTCCGGGCATGGGCTCTCTACGATATATCCGGAGCGCGGGCCCCGGACACACTGGACACGATGAAGGATCACTTCCGGCGCTTCCGCGGACTGCGGCAGAAGCCTGTCGAGGGTGTCGCATATGGTGCATTGCAGGAGTCGTGGTGCGCTTTTATCCGGCGCTGGAACCGGACGCAGGAAGAAGAAAAGAGCTTAACGCTGGCTGGTGTACCGCGAGGCGATCGTCAAGGAGCACTCGCTCACGGAACTCCGTGAGCGCGTCTGCACCAGCGCATGGGAGGACATGCTACGTGAGGGTCGCTGAAGGTTGTGGTACTTATACTGGATCGCATCCGACTGTCGAGGAGTGGAGAAGTCACGTCGCCGAGTATCCGCTCAGTGAACAAGAACACGGGTGGATCAAGAAGTATC
>NW_003303335.1:0-6509 GCF_000142945.1 Phytophthora infestans T30-4 | reverse complement strand
GTTGCCGCCGGAACATCGGAGCTGGAGTAGACGACTTGTCGGCAGCTTCTTCCCCACCCAGAGTAGAGACACACGGCGCTGTGGGATGGCCCACGGCGAGGAGAGCAGGGACACGCGGGTGTCACGCGTTGTTAATGAAGAAGGGCGTCAGCTCAGTCGACGCGTGTACCGCGTTGTTCAGCGCGAGCTCGGCCAGATGCAGAAACGAGCTCCAGCTGGAGAACGACGTCGCGTAGCTTCGAAGGACGTCTTCGAGGACGCGATTTACGCGCTCCGTCTGGCCGCCTGTTTCCAAATGGGCTGCTGTGGAGATCAACAACTTCGAGCCTAGTAGCTGGAAGAGCTTCGACCAGAAGACCGACGAGAAGCGGAGACGATGAATTCAGGAAGGCTATGATGGCGGAAGACTGCATCGATGAAGTGCACTGCGGTATTTGCCGCGGTGATCGAATCCGACACCGGAATCAGGTAGACCATTTTGCTGAAGCGGTTTACGAACACCAAGACACCTGAACGTCCTTTAGCATCGGTAAGAGCTCGAAGATGAAGTCCATCGACACCGAGCGCCAGGCCTCGGTGGCCACTGGTAGAGGACGCAATGGATCCTGCGAAGACGAGGCAGGTTTCACGCACTGGCAGATCTCGCAGGTGTGCACCCACTTACGCACCCATTTATACAGGTGGGGCCAAAAAAAGTCGCGTGACACAGCGGCAAACGTCTTCTCGCGACCGAGATGAGCGCCCAGCGGGGCATCATGAAACTCATGGATAATCCGTGAGCGCAGATCGGAGTCGTTAGGCACAGCGACATGTGCAGCAAACGAAGTTGTCGATGCTGTACGTCAGCAGCTCGTCCTCGAGACAATATCGGTGGATTTTGTTTCGTACAGAGCGGGAAAGGTCTCCCAGTGTGTCGGCGCTGGGGGAGCGGAGATGCTCCAGAATACTGGAGTACATCGAGTCATACTCGTAAGCAGCTCGAATCTCGTCGCGAAGTGGCATTACCGTGGAGACGCTCGTCAGGTTGACCCCTGACGCCTCGCACGTGGTACACTCGTCTACATCGTCTTCATCGAGCGAAGCTTGTCGAACCAGTGCACCACGTGGGTCGTAGTCGGGACACCGAGACAAAGCGTCGGCGAGAAAGTTGTTCTTGCCGGGCTTGTAATGGACCACGAAGTTGTACTCAGAGAAGAATGTAAGCCAGCGGACCATCCGCTGGGATAGACAGGGACTCTTCATCGCTGTCCTCAGCCATGCATGGTCGGTGTACACCGCGAAGGTATCCTCACCCAACGAGTACACTCTGAACTTGATCAGAGCGTAGCGCATCGCAAGGAGCTCCTTGTCGTGAACAGGGTAATTACGCTCCGCCGGCTTCATCTGTCTGGCCTGGTAGCTCACGACACGCTCTCGATCTTCATCGTTGAATTGCATCAGCGTACAGCCGATGACGAAATCGCTCGCGTCGCAGACGACGTGAAAGGGCTTCAAGTCATCCGGGAGCGCTTGGATTGGGGCCTCGGCGAGCCTCTTCTTCACCGAGTCGAAGGCAGCTTGATGTGCGGAAGTCCACGACCACGACACATCTTTCTTCAACAACGAAGAGAGCGGCTGGATCAATCCGGCGTAATTATTTGTGTACTTGTGGAGATAATTTGTGAGACCTAGCCACTGACGCAATTCAGTGGGATGCTGTGGCGTAGGCCACGCATATATCGACGACACTCTCTCGGGGTCGGCGCGGACGCCGTTCTTGCTCACAAAGCAGCCAAGCACCGGAATCTCCGGCGCGCTGAATATGCACTTCTTCAAGTTGGCATATAGCTTGTTTTCGCGCATCACTTGGAAGACTTGCCTCAGATGATTCAAGTGGACTTCAAGCGCGCTGAGGCCTCCCTCAGCGCGACCGTGTACGAAGATGTCGTCGAAGTAACTCGGTGCAAAATCGCGGAGCGGGCGTAGCACATGAGATACCATGCGATTGAACATGGCGGGAGCATTCTTCAAGCCTTGTGGCATAACAAGCCACTCCCAAATGTACCACTGGAAGTGCTTACCGCTGTGAGCGGTATGTCGCTCAGCCTCATGAGAATTTGGTAGAGCCCATCGGTCAAGTCGATGGCGCTGAAGACCTCACTACCCGACATTGCGTCGAGCCATGTCCTTCCGAGGAATCGGCGTCTGGGCAGAGATGGAAGCGTCGTTCAGCTTGTTGAAGGCATGGACGATGCACCACCCACCCGTGGGTTTCTTCACACAGAAGGTCGGGCTGGAGTGCGGCAATGTGCTCTCACGCACATGACCCGCCTTGCGGCGGCTCTCGAAGAAGTCGTCGATAGCTTGGACCTGATCTCGCGGGAGCGGCCACTGCCGCGTCACACAATACTTCGAGCCGGGCATGAGATCGATCTCGTGGCGAATTCCTCGGTCAGCTGGTAACTTAGCTGGGATCTTATCCGAAAAGACATCTTCATATTCGCGGGCGGACTCGTAGACTGGATTGCCGGATTCGCGTAGCGCTTCTTTGCAGGCCCACTTCGATTCAGCGCTCTTTGGGCGTCGTCGTCACTGACTGCATTCACTTCGAGCGACGCCGAATCGGCGTCGGTGATCAGGAAAAAATCTGTTCGATTTCATCGTCCTCGAGTCGCGAAGGGAAGTTCTTCCAGGAGAGACCTGAAGTTCGAATGATCGACCCTGCTTCGCCAAGCGGGTTTGCAAGCTCGAGTGTTCGTCGGCGGCCAGAGGTACCTTCCACATACTCAAGCACGCCAGAGCCGACTCCGTCGGTGAGCTGTCACTTGGTACGGGCTCTCGGCGAGGTTTCAGCCGACGCCGCTTCGACTTCCTCTTTCGCCGCCTCGAGTGCGAGCTCGAGGATGATGAGTCGCTTTCGCTGGACGAGATGTCACCCCTCTCTAGCGGGAGTCCCTGCTCGACCGCGGTAGTGTTCAGCGGGAGCGCCAACTGCTCGACCACCGGCTCAATTGACGGGAGCCCCTGCTCGACCGCCATTTCGTTCGTCTGCGGGAGCTCCTGCTCGACCGCCATCTCATTCGTCTACGGGATCCCCTGCTCGACCGCCATCTCGTTCGTCTGTGGGAGCCCCTGCTCGACCGCCGTCTCGTACATCTGCGGGGGCCCTTGCTCGACCGCCAGTTGGTCTTCACCCCCGCGTCGCCGCGGGGATTCGTCAGTTAACAGCACTGCGCAAGCCGTGCAGAGAGGGCCATCGCTCACTCTGTGCACAATGTGCGTCGTGGATGACCGGTCCACGACGGTGACGTGAGGCCAAACCTTCTGGGCGGCCAGGAGGTGCGTGAACACCTCGCTCACATCATAATCACTGCGACGCTTGACCGATCGGGTCAACCACGGCATACAGCTACGATTCCTTGCGTGACTAGTTCAAGACGATTTGGCCGGTACACGTCAAGCGGGAGCTTAATCAGGAACCGACTACCTGACGTCGAATACTCTGGCCCTTGGCCACTCCTGGAAGGTGAAAGACTCAAGCGAAATTATTCACCTCCTGTTAGTGTCCAAGATTCACGAGAAAACTCATGAAATCACCAGAGCCGAAAGAAGTCAGTGTGGAGCCTCATGATGAGCCAGCTGAGAGCACTCAGCGCCAGGATGAATCGCCGAATGGTCCTGAATTTGAATCACTGTCCATCCTTGCCAGAGTATTCGCAGTGGTGACCCGCCCCCAGGATGTTCAAGGTCGTGCAAACCAGGAACCAATGTTGGGACCTCTTGATTATCAGAAAGAGCGTTGGCGCAGGATCAAAGCACACCAGGACGGAGATGAAGTCCTGGCGCTGGTCAAGTGATTCGCTAGAGGCGATAGTAGGGCAATGACACGCTCTCAAACGCAAAAGGCGGCAATGTTGCCGACGATTTCGTCCTGGATTCCAGGGACGTGCTATATCGATCAACCCGCTCGACACTAGAGCGGCCTCGTGGCAAAGTAAATGAGCTACACCTGGTTGTACCAGAGTTGCACTATGCACATGAAGACTTTCAAGGAGGACATCAAGGGATAACGAGGACTGCGCTTGGACATTTACTGGCGTGGCATGTATGCCGATATGGAAACGTTTGTCAAGGAATGCGCAGACTGCGCTAGTGGTAAGGGGTGTAATTCGAATCCTGGTCCTTCTCCTGGAACTATTTAACCGTTACCCGAGGAGAGTTACCTTTACACGAGGAGCCTTTCGAGGTACTCGATGGACTTTGTGACGAGGGAATGGTAAGCATACAATAATTAAAGTCGTCCGTGCAGTATACAGTCACTGCCAAATGTGTCCACATAATTCTAAATACGTCTCCACAACCCTTCCTTGTCCCCTAATCAGTTGTTTTCGCCTGTCGGTTCGCTTTCTAGTCTATAATTGGCGGAGCCTTACCACACTCTTTTGTGATTGGTTCACTTAACTTTCGCGGGAAACTTCGCCCCAAAAATCCCTTCATTTCGTCGTGACTGGCAGAAAAGAACTCGACGCCGACGGCTCCGACAGCTCCCCGCTAACTCTTCACACTCTCTCTAAAGTCCTCATGGCTCCCACCGAAGACGCCAAGGCTGCGGCCGCCGAGCCGACGCCCGCCACTACCACTGCTCCGACTGAGGAGGTTACTGCTTCCCCCGCTACGACGCGCTCGCCTTCGGCTCGTAAGGCCAAGACGGCCGCCGCTGCCAAGAAGGACGAACCCGTCGCTAAGGAAGCCCCTAAGGCTAAGAAGCCGAAGGCCAAGAAGGCCCCGGCGGCTAAGAATGCTGGCGAAAGCGGCCCTTCTTACTTTGACTTGATTGTGGACGCCATCAAGGAGCTTAAGGAGCGCAACGGCTCGTCCCGTCAGGCCATCTCCAAGATCGTGGAGAACAAGAAGGACAACTACGCTAGCCACCACCTGAACAAGGCTCTGCGTACAGCTGTTGATGCCGGCAAGTTCATTCAGATCAAGGGCTCGTACAAGCTCTCGCCCGAGCTGCGCAAACCCGCTGCCTCCACGAAGAGGAGCCTCAAGGTGTCTGACAAGTCGGCCAAGACTGTCAAGAAGGTTGGTAGGGTGGCCAAGAAGTCGCCTACGGCGAAGAAGACGGCGGCCAAGAAGGTTGCTGCTAAGAAGGTGGCGGCCAAGAAGGCCCCGGCCAAGAAGACGACGGCTAAGAAGTCGCCTACCGCTAAGAAGGCTGCTGCCAAGAAGACGGTCACCAAGAAGGCGGCCCCGAAGAAGGCTGCGGCCAAGAAGTCGGCCCCTAAGAAGGCTACTGCCAAGACTACTAAGAAGACAGTCAAGAAGACGGCCAAGAAGTAAAGTGCCTCTCTGACTCACTGTGCTATAATTCAAGGTCGGTGATTTATTACGGGTTGGGGACTGTTTTAGCTACGCCACGACGTCAAAGGACCCGCCCTTCCCTCTTTCCCTCGGTGTTTTTTAACACCACCCTTTGTACTTCAGAAATTGTCCCTGTATTCCAACAAGTTTTCCTTCTTGCTGGTCCGAAAACATGACGGAGCCTGAAGTAGCAAGAAGCTGTCACCATAAATAACGTTTGAGCAACTTCGAAAGATCGCAGATCCATCGCTTGCGGGCAACTAAAAATGGCAAATAACGGTGCTGAGTTTATTTGTCTTCGGTGGAGAATTGGCTCGATAAGAATGGCTAATTTAAAGCGTAGGACATCATCACCTTGAAACCACCACTCGAGTCTGCGTTTGAGCAGCAAGAACGTCGCGGTTCCAGTAGGAGTTTACCGGTGGTAGCTGCGACGGAGTGAGCGTACGAGTTTATCATTGTGCTCCTCCATGCGATCTGCCCTTGCAATGCGTTAAAAAGAGCATGAAGACATCGTCGCAAGCAGCTCATTCCACAACTTCCTTCTTGGGACCGACAAGCCACATCTCTTTCCTCGGAGTGTAAAATCTCAATGACACGCCTGTTCTACCATGCTGTGGCATCAGCAATGGCGCTTGTTGCCTCGCTGTCGTCGCTCACAACTGCTCAATATTCCAATAGCAGCAGCACGGACGGAGTGACTGCAGGTATCGAAGAAGAGAACTTCGGCGTGGGGTGCGGTGCCGCCATTGAGTACCCAAAGTCCACTGACGACTCCACTGCGCAACCACGGTTTGCATATTTGGTCACGAACCCGTTGGCGAATTTCATCGCGGTGCACTTCAAGCAGTTCAATTTACCCAAGAGCGACTATGTCCAAGTGCGTGCAGCGGACCCTGCAGCTCTGGACACTCGCGTGTTGCAATACCGTGGCAACGATTCCACGGGCGGTTTCTTCGCTGATGCGCTGTCGACGTCGTCTGTGATCGTCGAGCTCTTCACTGATGCAACCAGCTCGGAGGCCAATTCATCCGGATGCGTCGGATTTGCGGTGGATAGCTACCAGTATCTGGGTCAGGGCTCCACACTGAATGGATCTAAGGAAGAGGTGTGTGGTGCCGACAACAGTCGAGAAGCTCGCTGCTACTCCGGTTACTCTAGAATGT
>NW_003303334.1:39572-42974 GCF_000142945.1 Phytophthora infestans T30-4 | reverse complement strand
CGGGACTCCCCGGTTAGCAGATCCATGGATCCTACATCCTCAGATCCATGGGATCCAGTGACCTGACAGACTTTAAAGGGATCCGCCGTGACCTCACCCTTGGTAGGCTCAAACCATCGACCATGTTGACGCTTCTCCCAGTAACCACGTGTCTCTCCCCTTTGTAGATCCAGGGTTGAAGAGACTTCGGATCTGGAAAACGCATCCACTTGGCGCAAACTAGAGATCTTGACAACTGACACTTCATGTAGATCACGTGTATTATCGACTGGATCTAGGGTCCTGCTACCTGGATCTAGCGACGTCTTGTTCACAAATGCATAAATGCAATACCTAGAACGCTCGGCTCGTACCGGGTTCAAACCCGGCGAGCGTCCTAGTTTAACATCTTCTCGGCCACTTCTGGCAACATCCCTCTGTGCTTGGCTGGATCAAACCATTGGCGGATCTGGCTGTAGAATTCTTCCATCGGGCACTTGCCGACGTCGTGAATCTCGCCACACCCGCGACACACGTAGAAGCAATGATCCCCGGGATGACCTTTCTTGCCACACTTATCACAGACCTGATGTTTCCAGCATCCAGATTCAGTGTGCTTCCGGGAACCGCACTGCGAACGCCTGACTTGTGCTGTCCCGTCCATGAGATCTCGGGATCCGTACATCCCACGGTCCTCGGGTACGGTATCCCCCGGTCGAGAGTTGTCTCCGGTCTTCGCCGTGCGATCGTTGGACGCAGTGAGACAGACTCGACGGTAATCTTCAGGGTCGGAGTCCGAACCGTCGGATCCTGATTCAGTTTCTGAGTCGGGTGCCGTGACTTCGTGGACACGTCGAGCTGGGGCCGTAGGCGTCGGGGCCTTTTGGCGATACTTGCCGGATCCGACCGCCGCCTTCTTCTGGCGGTGTTTCGCGCGATCCACCGCCCGCAGCACTTCCTCAAGCTCGTCTGCGTCAGGAAGTCGTAACAGGGTCAGCCTGTCGGCCAGATCCACGTCTCCTAACGTCTCGATGAAATGATCCACGTGTTCCCGCAGTACCTTGGATCCCCCATCCTTGATCTTCAACTTGGCCCGTAGACCGGCCACATTTAGTCGATGTAGGTATTCTAGCGGGGATTCATCCGATCTGCGGCGAGCATGGTAGTATTGTCGTGCCACCGACACTCCCAATCCACAGTACTGGGTCTGGAAACTTCGCAGCAAATCTGGCCACTTGTTTCCTGGTGGATCTGCCCAACTGCCGATACCAATTCCTGGCTGGCCCGCTAGCAGATCCGCAAAGGTCAAACACTTCTCAGCATCCGACGCTTGATCTCTCATGAGGGCCGACTTGACTTTGCTGATCCATGTTCTCGCTCGGTCCTCATCTTGATCCTTGCCCGTGAACTCCTTCAGATCCGATATGGCTGAGATCCGTACCCTCTGGATCATGGACGATCCACCTGCCCCGGCTGTGGCTGTTGCTACCACTGCTGACGAAGTGGATGGTCCATCCAGATCATTTGGGTCGAACTCATCATGGGAGTTGTCTCCCTCCACGGACTCCATCTCCACGTCTCGTGCTCCATGTTCGTGGAGCACTTGCGCTTGTGGCACGGGCGTTCTCATACCCTGTTCGGCCAGGAAACGACTCATCGCAGCTTTGAAGTGTCGCTGCAGGGTGCCTGAGGAGGTGTCGGAAGAGCCTGTGGCCGGCTGGTCCACTGGCGATACAGGATCCGTGAGGCGATTACCTTGAGTCCGATCTGACGATAACCCCACTGGCTTCTTGCCGGATCTGGCTCGATCCTGGCTGGATTGTATCAGATCACGGGTAGGGCGTACTGGATCCCGAGCCTTCACGTTCACAGGGGCTTCCTGTCCTCGGATCCTCGCCCGCGCTTCCAGCATGGATGCCCCGGAGGGTCCTAAAGTCATGCGTCGTGGTTCGGACGACGTGTCTGACTCATCCTCAGCGGCGGATTCGTAGTTCGAGGACGCAGCTTGGCTGACCCTCGGCGACGACACTGGATCCATAGTGCGCGACCTTTCTCCGGTGATGGACTTAACTCTGGCAAAGAGGTCCCGCGTCGCGGATACTATGAGATCTAGGTCTAGCTCGAAGATATTCTCTGCGTCGAACACATCAGCTACGATGCCTGACTCCGTAAGCAAACGTAATAGATCTTTGACTGCCACCAACTTGTTCGCCGTTTTCGTTGGTGCTCTCACCGGTTCCCTTGGATCGTCGATCTGTCGTGGATTCAGGATCTGCATGACAGGATCTTGATGCAGGAAGTCGCGTAAAGCTTGGTGGCGATACACAAACTCGAGATCCTTGTCGGACCAGCTTGACCTGGATCCAGCTTGGCCTTCTTCCGACTCTGGAGCTTGCATCTTCTCCCGCGTAGTCTTACTCGTTTTCGCCTTCTTTCTCGTTTCTTCGACTAGCGGGGTTGGGTTTAGGTACAGTGTTGGCTTAACCGGTGAATCTGCAAATGCATACCGTTTCGCCTTCACTTTCCCTTGTTTTGTTAGCGGATCTTGCCTTGCGTCAAGATCCGCAGGGGTCCCCGAGGGGACCTGGGGAGGATAGAGAGGTTTCTCTTCTAGATCCGGATCCGGATCCACCTCTCTTCCGTCGACAGAGCTCCTCCCAAAACTTCATCGATCCGCGGATCTTGTTTCATTCAGCAGCGTCTTCGTCGATGACCTCCGACGACGCCTCTTCCCCTGGCTCAATCTTCACTTGAGCATCTTCTTGGGACTCACGGTGAGATCCCGAGTCACCAAATAATCCGGGCACGCGCACCATTGTGGTGTAGCGGGATCAGCAAAATCTGCGAGATTGCCAGATCCAACTTACCAACTGCGCCCAGACACCGACTAACGGAGGGGGTCCCCCGATGATCCGTGTTCTGCTGAACTTTCCTCACCTTGTGTACCCGTCGGTAGGGCGGGATCTTGCTCTCTCGGTAACTTCCGAAGAGTTCAAGTGGCGAAGTTTGAGTGTCTTGGCGAGACGTGGGGATGGGGTGGAGCAGCAGTGGAAAATCTTCACTCTGCGTCCGTGGATTGTTCCGAATCCTAAGCGAATATTCGAGCTTATGGATCCGGGGCCTAGATCGTAGATCTGGCCGTAGGGTTGCCTTGCGGGTGTGTTCCCTTGCCTTTGTAGTTCCTTTGCGTTGTACTTGCCGCCTCCTGTGACGGGATCTTGAGAGTTGAGAGCCCCTAGGGTGTAACCGACCAAGTAGTAAATTCGGTTAACCTGTCGGATCTGCACAAGTAAAGGAAAAGCTCACTAGGTTGTAGGATCTGGCCAATGTATTATCCAGTTATCACTACCAACACTAGATTCGCAATTCCACAACCTTCTCGAAGCTCGTACGGCCAATGTAGTTCCGCGTCTGAGGGCAGGG
>NW_003303334.1:34200-37702 GCF_000142945.1 Phytophthora infestans T30-4 | reverse complement strand
CCTGAAGATCCCAGTTCTGCCCTTGTTCGGGACAAACTGGACCTTGTAAACTACTTATATAGGCCAACCAGTAAAAATAAGAACACGCTACTAGCACGAGCAAAGCTAGCAGGTGTTTTGAATCCTCGTGGTCCCAACAGCGGAAGGGTACCAGGCACGGGTAAGCCTTTTACGAGATCACCGAGTGTTCAACACTCGGTAGGAAGAATAAAAGGGATGCAATACAAGCAATCCCAGTCGTGCAAATAGGCAACAATAAGCCGTCACGTAAAACCTCCCGATAATAATCGGCCAATACACAAAGTCTCTTGGCCTTGCCGGATGAACCCTAGCTACAGAGCTTCGAGTTCACCGACAGGCATAACACACTCAACCAAGCTTGACCTGACGCTTACCTTGAAGCCGGACGTCGCTCTGTGTGCTTGAGTGGAAATTCTGTTCTGTATATAAGCTTACCCTTTCGCGTCTATTCCTAATAAGAAGTCCTAATCAAGTATACAAATATCAAGTGAACAATGATCCGTTATGGATCTTCTTGCATGCCAAGCGTCGTCTGCACCGTCGCATGAGCATCTTTAACGGTCCGCGCCCTGTCCCAGACGGTGAACGTGCCTTCCAAGGGTCGCTGAGTCTTCCGCGAACTCATCCCAACCGCCACTGAGGGTTCGTACCGTAGATGGTCCGCTGAATGCGAATCCGGCCAGTCCATTATTAATAATAAGGACAGCCTGGATTCAGTGACATATGCCCGTATCCAATGCTCGTTGAATGTTCGGAGGTGACGCCGTCGAGTCCCTTGCACCTTGGCGTCTCCGTACATCACCTGACCGAGGGTTCGTCGCTTGAACAACTTGGGCGGTGTCACGTCTTTGTCGACGAGTGATAATCCGCAACTACGGAGAAATCACTTCACCACAACTGCCCCTGTCGCAATGGAAGCCACGGTACTGGTGCCCGTTGTGACATTTCTTCATTCTTCAATTCACCATCTCGCCACCGTATGTCCAAGCGTCTGAATCGAGCCGTGTCCGACGCTTTTCAGCGTCTCAATCCTCGTAGACGTCGCGAACGTGAACAGCTGGAGGTACGTCAGCCCATCCTTCTCTTGAATCATCGGTACCTTGCTCATCACCTCGCATTACTCGACTTGTTTCTCAGGAGGGCAAGACCGAGGGCTCGAACGCCCCTCAGTCTGCTGCACTTCCTCCGACAGCTGCGTCCTCAACCGGTCCTCCGGCGCCCGCTGCCCCCGACTCTTCACTCCCTGTGGTAGCTCGTGCAGCACTCCCCGTCGTCGCTGAACCCGCGGAGATGGCTTCTGCTGCTCCTCCTGCCCCAGCTGGTGGTCCGCCACCACTCACCGAAGATTCGCTGCGCGCCAGGCTGGCTGAAAGTACGGAGGCATCGGTCGATCACATGATGACCTCGATAATCCCGTACTTGAGTGCAATGGCTCGTCACCAAGTGCAGCTCAGCGTTGCGCCTCCTCTCCACGGCGATATACACACTCAGCGTCGCCTCGAGACTGCCGTTGGTTTCGATGATGTCCTCGCTGCGATACAACCTGTTCCTGACGCGCTGTCGGCGTTACTCGAACGAGTTGCCGACTTGGAGCGTCAGTTGCGGCTTGCTCAGTCCGAGGCTGCTGCCGCCGTACGTTCGGTGGCACCCCACATCATGGCTCGTGAGAACGCGGAGACATTCCTCAAGGCTGCCAACGCTAAGATTGAAGCCTTACACCACAACGTCAAGATTCTCCGCGAGTCGAACGCCAAGAACGACGCCATGCTCGCAAGTGTTCAAGCCACTATGGAGCGACACGCAGAGGATTTGAATCGTCTTCACTGCGAGGTCCAAGCTCGGGACTTTTTCATCAGCACTTTGCAAAAGAAGCTGGCTCGCGAACGCGAGGTGTACAAGTCTTCTATTGGAGCGAATACCGAGCAGACTCGGAAGCTTCACCTCCTTCTGGTAAAGCTTGCCCAAGGCAAGTACGTTGATAACGACACGCTCAAGGTCCTCGAGAACCAGCAAGACCGTAACACTCGCCTCCTCCAAGCGAATCGTACCCTCCGTGCACACGTGGGTCTGGCAGGGATGGATCCCGAGGTACTTCGTCTGGCTGTTGAAGGTACGCTCTTAATGTTGCTCCTTCCACCGTGTGTTCAGCAACTAACGTTCGTTCACAATCCTTCGTGATAGGTCTGACTGCGGGTGAGCTGGACCTGGATGCGCTGGACTTGGATCAGGAGACGTTAGTCGCTTTGCGTCGCATTCAGTCTGCCACCGCGTCTTCGGACGATTCTCAAGCCCATCCTGCGGCTTTGGCCAAGGCTGCTCACCAAGTGGCCCATGGGAAATCCCATAAGCGTCTTAGACCAGGTGGCGAGGATTCGGACGACGAGTCGGAAGACTCTGACGAAGACAAGGCTCCAATCCCAACGGACAAGGCCAGTACTTCGATGGCAGCTG
This sequence comes from Phytophthora infestans T30-4, assembly GCF_000142945.1. Taxonomy (NCBI): domain Eukaryota; phylum Oomycota; class Peronosporomycetes; order Peronosporales; family Peronosporaceae; genus Phytophthora; species Phytophthora infestans. The sequence goes on along the minus strand of NW_003303334.1, from coordinate 35,230 downwards.
CTGGTCTCGGTGATGCGCCACCTGCCGATACTTCAACGCTTAAGTCGGCTCGTCGATCGCTGTTCGGTCCGAAGGCGTGGAAGAAGGCGGCCCAGAAGAAGCGCAAGAAATCTCGTCCTCATTCTCCTGCTAAGTCGCCCCGACGTCATATGAAGACTCGGTCCCAGTCTGTACCGTCTTCTCCAAGCTCATGGACGCCACCTCCTACGTCAACGTCTTCTTCTTCCCCTACCGTGGTCGATCTCAGTGGCGACCGGAGTGACGTGGACATGGGGACTGCTGATCCAAGTAGCGTCCCTTCGGTTCAAGAAACTGCTACAGAGCCTTCGGGTAAGGATGTGAGCCCTGGGGATCACGACGATGTTCCCGGTTCTCCTGACGCGCCTTCGCCCCCGCCTCAGGGTCCACACGATGTGGCCAAGCCACCAGCTTCCACGCCTTCACCTTCTCCAGCCGACATACGTGCTGCTGAAGAAGCTCTGCGCGAGGCCGAGCAAATGCGGCTCATGTTTGGCTCAAGTGACGAAGGTGAAGAGTCGGACCAAACTATCCCCCAAGGCAAGTCTTCTTCGGCGTCTGTCACGACGTCCAAGGCAGTTGAAGTCTCGGGAGTGGTTTCTACAGCAGGGTCTACCCCTGTTGAAGCTGCTCCACTAGCTTCCGTGTCTTCGAAGTCGGCTCCGACTGTTCCCACGGCTGATGTACCAAGCGTGTCTTCGCCCGACGTTTCGATGGAGATTGATGACGATGGACATGATGATGACGATCGTGGAGACGACGTGGATGACAATGAACCTTCGGTGGATTACTCTCCTGATGCTCCCAGTGGTGGCGGTGATGTTCCGCCCTCCACCGATCATTCAAGCATACTCGATGACGAAGATGTTGAAGATTCAAATAGGAACTGGAGTAATCTTGGCCCAGCTCGTCCTCCGACTCCACCTCGGCCAAACGGGTCTACGTAGAAGACCCACTTCAAGTCGACTAGGATGACATCGCCGAGAAGATGGTACACGCTATCAACAACTCA
>NW_003303334.1:25375-33355 GCF_000142945.1 Phytophthora infestans T30-4 | reverse complement strand
AAGGGTAGAATACGCCCGCCATCCAGCATCCCTGTACACGACCCAGTTCCTTCCCGTGCCCAGGTTTAATCCCGGAGTTCTTCTATTCCTCGTGGGTACGCGTTTCGTGGATGTGTACCGAAGCGTGATCGTTGACCCGTCTCTCGATTCAACCGAGCTTATTCCGACCTGGCTTCGTTGTTTGACTCGGCCACCGGGTACTCCACGTCCTGCTCTGGCTGCTGCTCCTGTTGAAGCTGGTACCGAGGATTCGCAGGGTCCGGCTTCAGCTCCAGCTGCCGAGGCTCAGGTTCTTGATGAAGAGGAGAAGGAGAGTGGTGACTCGGCTTCGTTGACACTTTTGGCCACCGCGGCCAGATACTTGGAATCGATTTGAATCCTCGCTGCACGTTCTACGACGTTCTCCAGCATCTCAGCTAATTGTTGAGGTGTCCCGCGTGACTTCATTTTCAGTGATCGCTCCGCGGTCGGCATTCATGTTTTCTTATTCTTAATCCACTTCCACAGCGTAATCATGTTCATGTTGATCTTCAAATGCATATACAATTTGTTGTTGCAGTAACGTTCTTCGTCTGTTACCACAGGCTGCATCGCCCTGTGGACAGTTCATACGTGATCAAGTCACGCTAGTCTTCGTCCGCCACTTGCGCCATCTGCAGCCGATTCTCGCTCTTCTTGGCTCGCAAATAGTCGTACAGCAGACCTCCACATGACAAGTTCGATGATGATTCCCAAGTTGTATCTTCATAGCCCACCCACTTGACTTTGAACTCGTGTACAGCACGCTCCGTGCTCGTCGTTAGTGGTGTTCTGTCGTCGAGGATGGCCTCGACTTCATATTCACCGGCAACTTGATCTGGTTCCCAGCTGTCCTCAGGCAGTAGTTCCTCATCGAAGTCGAGTCTTGCTTCATTAGTCGCGTCAAGTACCAACCGAGTGTTCGGTCGACTGTTGAATTCGTTGACAGCCTTGAGTCTTGACACATGCACTACTGGGTAAAAGCGATACCCACTTCGATCAGGCAGTTCCAGCTCGTACGCAAACTCTTCCACCTTGCGCTTGATCCGAAAAGGTCCATGCCATCGGTGAGCTAATTCTTCGTCAAGCCCGGTTTGACGCGTTCCATGTACAACCACGCCCGGCTCCCAATCTCAAAAAGAGATCTCGGTGGGGCTCTTGCAGGATCTTCCATCTCTTCTGAAGCTTCTAGAGGGTCTGCCGAGTGTTCGTTTCCACTTGGTTGAGGTACAGCGGCTTATTCCAGTCGACTCAGAGCATCATTATGCTTTTTTGCTCGTCGCTCCTTTTCTACAGCCTGATAATCTTTGGCCATAGTGAGGGCGACCTCATGTTGTCGATTGATCTCACGCCGCCACGCTAGTGCGTCAGACTGCTTGCCGAGCCCTTGTTTGAGTGATGACGACATTGCCCTCAACGTCGACTGAGCATCCCAACCGTGAACGAGGTAGAACGGCGTTTCCTTCCTCGTAGTGTCTTTAGAAGTATTAATAGCAAATACTAGCTTCTCCGCGATTTCGTCCCAATCTTGCTGTAGAGGGTCTTCCGCGTACACCCGTACGGAACCCATCACCGACTTCACCGAGCGTTCCTGCTGTCCATTAGACTGTGGCCGATAGCTCAAAGTCGCTCGTGATCTTGACTGCATCATCTCTGCAAATGCTTGGAAAACCTCGCTCATGAAGCGTGGGTCGCGGTCGTGCCTTATTAATGATGGGGCTCCGAATCGTCGGTACACACATTCTTCGAACACTTGGGCAACACTCAGTGCAGTCGTATCTGACATAGCCTTGGCAATACCGAATCCCGTGAACGAGCACTGAAATAGGAGCAACGCCGTGTTGCCCCTGCGAGATTTCGGTAGTGGGATCACAAAATCCATCGAGACGATCTGGAAAGGTCGTTCGGCTAGTACGTTGCCAGGTGAGTATCTACGAAACTGTGGACGGCTTTTACTCGAGCTGCAATCTGGACAGGACTTCACGTGCTTCTCCACGTCTGCGTACAAGCCGATCCAATAATAATCGGACTTAACGCGGTGGAACGTTCTCACCACACCTTGATGTCCTCCTTCCAGCGAGTCGTGACAGTTTTGCAGGACCTCTTGAATCATCGTTGTTGGTACCACAAGCCGCAGCTTGGTCTCCTCTTGCCAACCGTGGTCGTACCGACGATTCAATCCAAGATAGTGAAGCACGCCGTCTTCTGATAACACGAACCGGTCAGCATACTTCCATGCATCTCGAGCTTCTTTGTAACTCAGCTCTTATGCTTGGCCCTGAAGCACCTTCTTGATGTTAAACCACTTCTGTTCCTCGTCTTGTGCCACTAGTATCCGTCTGCGTCGCTCCCGCTGTATCGCTACCGGGTCAACATCTTCCGCATCGGGAAATGCCGCTGGTACAGTCTTGTGAGGATGGTCTGGCAAATCCTGGCCGATTGAATCTTCGGTGGACGTCTCTCGTCGTTCTTCATTCTGTTCTTGAGCTTTTGAGACATCCTCCGAGTGTTCATCTGCAAACCTGACTCGTTTCTTGGCTTTCGTCTGTCGCCGAGTCATCACTGCTATATTACCATAATCGCACTTTGATGAGCTGTAATCAACCACGAAATTTTCGAAAGTTTTCCACTTTGAAGACTCGCTGCCTGACAGTACATGTACTTGACGCTCTGCTCCTCGTGACGAAACATCTACCGAGTCTTCATCCGGCTCGTAGATCATTTCCTGGATGCGGTTCAGCGATGCCAATTCCGACTTGCGAGTTTCAGCCAAGATTACCCGACTGACCTTCGATTCCAGCGCTTCAGTGGCTAACGAATCCGCGGCCGCGTTGTATTCTCGTACAACGTGAAGATATTTAACTGATCGAAGCTTGGCCGTGAGTTCCTTGTGAGTATTCAGCAGCGCTAGCAAAGTTTCCTTCCTGCATGCGATCACCCCTAGTGATTGTTGAATCGCGAGCCTTGAGTCACCAACGATGACTAAATCCTCGGCACCGTGCGCAATAGCAGCCTTGACACCGTTTATCATACCTGTATACTCTGCCTCATACGAAAGTTTTCCACTTTGAAGACTCGCTGCCTGACAGTACATGTACTTGACGCTCTGCTCCTCGTGACGAAACATCTACCGAGTCTTCATCCGGCTCGTAGATCATTTCCTGGATGCGGTTCAGCGATGCCAATTCCGACTTGCGAGTTTCAGCCAAGATTACCCGACTGACCTTCGATTCCAGCGCTTCAGTGGCTAACGAATCCGCGGCCGCGTTGTATTCTCGTACAACGTGAAGATATTTAACTGATCGAAGCTTGGCCGTGAGTTCCTTGTGAGTATTCAGCAGCGCTAGCAAAGTTTCCTTCCTGCATGCGATCACCCCTAGTGATTGTTGAATCGCGAGCCTTGAGTCACCAACGATGACTAAATCCTCGGCACCGTGCGCAATAGCAGCCTTGACACCGTTTATCATACCTGTATACTCTGCCTCATACGAAAGTTTTCCACTTTGAAGACTCGCTGCCTGACAGTACATGTACTTGACGCTCTGCTCCTCGTGACGAAACATCTACCGAGTCTTCATCCGGCTCGTAGATCATTTCCTGGATGCGGTTCAGCGATGCCAATTCCGACTTGCGAGTTTCAGCCAAGATTACCCGACTGACCTTCGATTCCAGCGCTTCAGTGGCTAACGAATCCGCGGCCGCGTTGTATTCTCGTACAACGTGAAGATATTTAACTGATCGAAGCTTGGCCGTGAGTTCCTTGTGAGTATTCAGCAGCGCTAGCAAAGTTTCCTTCCTGTATGCGATCACCCCTAGTGATTGTTGAATCGCGAGCCTTGAGTCACCAACGATGACTAAATCCTCGGCACCGTGCGCAATAGCAGCCTTGACACCGTTTATCATACCTGTATACTCTGCCTCATTCACCGTGGTAGCCGAGAGGTACGCGTTTGCAGCAATCACTACCTTCCACTCAGGAAGGCTCCACAGCACCCATGAACAACTCCCGTAGCCACCGTACTTCTCTGTCTTCGCTGATCCGTCAAAAGACATGACGAATCCGCTGTAATTACGGGAAAGCCTGGCGTACAGCAACGCGGGGTCCATTCGAATAGTCGGGGAACCCTTGTTTGGAGGCGCCACCGGCGCGAGCGAGTCTTCCAGGTCAACGAAGCTCGTGATGCTTGACTGCAGTAGCTGCGCAAAGGCGACATCCTTCTCCTTCACGCGCTGCACCTTAAGGTGCCACTGCGATAGCAGCACTGCGAACTGGACCGCGCGTCCGAAGAGAGACTTCGACTTATGCACCCACTCTAACGTCGAGAATCGTGTATAGACATGTAGCGTCTTTCCTGCCAGCTGCACGTAACAGATCTTCAACAGCAGAAGTAACGCCAAAACTTCCTTCTCAGCAGGATGGTAGTTCATCTCGGCTTCCTTAAGCACCCGACCGAGGAACCGTACGGGGTGTAACTTGCCTTCATGTTCTTGCATTAGCGTAGTGCTCAACGCCCATTCATTCGCAAAGAGCATGACGTGAACTTCTTTCGACCGATCGAAGTGCCTGAGGATGGGTGAATGTGAAACACTCGTCTTCAATTTTTTTTAAGGAACGACGTTCCACAGAAAGGCCACCTTCAACGACAAAGTCTTCATCCTTGAGCTGGTACAGCGCCGCACCGTAGACCGCGAAGTCTTGAATGAAGCGGCTGTAGTAATTAACCGCTCCAAGAAACGACTGCTTGCCCTTCTTGCTCGTTGGAAACGAAAGCTCGGTGATGGCCGCAAGCTTCTTGGGGTCAGCTCTGATACCTTCTGGCGAAATTTTATGCGACAGAAAGTCCACCTTGGGTTGACAGAAGATGCTCTTGGTGAAGCTAATGCTGATCCGACACTGTGCAAATCTTGCTAGCAATCGGTCCAGCGTCGCTAGGCAGCTGTCGAAATCCTCGCCACCGAAGCAAATGTCATCCACAAACGACCGTCGACCAAATACAGGTACCAGCGATGATTCGTCTGGCTCCCCGTTCGTAAACATGTCAGCGACGGGGCTGTTGACGAGTTGTAGTACAGGGTCGGTCTCTACCGGTGCTTCGCGGTCTGCCGCGAACTTCGTTTGAAACGAATTCTCGGCGCTTGGCCCACGACGTTCCTTGGCCTGTTCTTCAGCTAAGCGCATCCTCTCCGGGTATTCAAACCAACCTCCTTTAGGTTGAACGAACCCCCAGAGGGCGTTGTCAATCATACGCTGGTAGATCATCGGCGCGTTCTTTAACCCAAAGGGCATGCGTAACCACTCAAAATGTCCTAATGCGCAGACGAACGCTGACACTTTACGCGCTCGCAAGGTCATCATGACCGCCCAGAAGCCGCTTGCTGCATCCAGCGAGCAGAACCATAGGTAGCGCTCGAGATCTGTTAACAGGTCGTCGACTAGCGGCATTGCATACTCCATGATCGCGGTGATAGCATTCACCATCTTGTAATCAATGCAGAGCCGGATGTCCAGCCCGTTCTTTTTCATCACAATCACGATCGGCGATGCCCATGGACTGTCTGAAAATACGATCAGTCCTGCACGCAATAAAGCGCGTAGCAGCTCGTACAGCTTGCCGAGAAATCGCAGCGGCACGCGCCGGGCACGCTGTTTAATTGGGGCGTGCCCCTGTGTGTCGATATCGCATACCGCTCCGTAGGCTGGCGGCGGCAGTGCGTTACCACAAGCAATCAGGATGTGCTCGTGGTTCTTTAGCGTCGCGACTAGACGTTCTCGGCGTTCAGTCGACAGCTCAGGATCAGCAACATTAGCGCAGTGTAGTCAATTGTCGCGGTTATCTCTTCGGTCAGGTCCGGCAGGAATGCCAGCTCCTTCGCGTAGTCGTCCAAGCCAATGTTGCTAGCTGGATGCTCGTAGAAATCATTTCTCGTATCCTCTGTTGCTTCGTTTCCTTCGGTTGTTAACACTCGAGCAACCGAGATGTATGTTCCGTCCAACGCCGCTACGGATGCTTTCCTTGACTCAACATTGGCATCCGCTTTGATTTCAACAGTCGGTACTTGGTCCATCTCCTTCCCATCCTGGTTTCCCATCTCTGGGCCACCTGCCAAGTCGTCGTTCGCAATATTGAATGCGTGGGCCGCCGACATATTGGGTTGTTGACTTTTGTTCCGCTCCTCGTTCTGCCGCTGTCTTGAAATTTCGGAATTCGCACCAATCTTGCAATGAATACTCGGTGCCGTACTCAACACCTTCTGCGCGATGCCTGTATCCTCTGGATCAACCACCGGTGGCTCGTTCGCAGATTTGGTGACACACAAGGCCGGGACAGCTTCGTCAAAACGGGTGACTCCATTCAATCCAGTGCCGTTGCTTGTCGCTTCCGTGGTCACCCCTGACTGGACACTAACACTCGTTGGCGTATGTACCACGTTCACCGGTCTCAGTAGTTCGTGTGTACGCACTACCGAGGCTTCGTTCGCGTTATTGCCTCCGCCATGGGTTGTCGTGTACGTGTCCAAAGGTTCTGCGGAAGGCTGACCGTCGGCCGAATCCCCGGCTGTCACCCCAGACGCCAGACAGGCTTCCACTTGTTCACGTTCTTTCAGGATCAGTGCCCAGCGCTCTGCACATGTCAGACGATCACTAGAATCCACTAGCGAGTCTTCTAGAGGTCGTGGTAGCACTCCACTGGGTTCTGGGTAGTCTGGTCGATCAACTGCCGAAGGCTGAGTGGCAAGCCATTGTTCATAGATTTCGCATTCACGCCGAAAGAGCTCGCGGTCTCTACAACCTTCGTAGGCCAATACTTGCCAGTCTTGGTACTTCTTGGACTCCAGACGCACATAGCCGTTACCTCGTGGCAAATCCCCATCTGGAATCCACATTGCGATCGAGCCGTGTGCTGGTAGGTACACAGTTCGATCAGACACGTTGGTCAGTCGAATGCTCTGAGGCCGTCCACGTCGAAACCTCGTCACTGACGGGATTAGCTTGTTCGTTCGACGAACCCACAGTACGTGTTCTTCCAGCCCGAGTTGACGCTTCGCTAGTCGATACTCTCGCCACTCGTGCGCTTGAATGCCCAACCGCTCGGGTGGCCCGGCGTTAACATGGGAGCCGTATTCTTCGCTGTCGATCATGTTCTTGGTCTGTATCAGCGGGATTTGGACTTCGTGCGGTAATTGCGCCGCGCCGTGAAACAGGTCCAACCGGATCCCAGCTGGGATCATAAAGTCGGTCCCGAGTACCACGTCGACGCCTGCACTATGCGCCATTACCCACATCTCAAACTCGTACACCATCTCCCATCCGAGCGTAATCTTGACGCACGCTCGTCGCGTCGTAGACACCTTGCCTTCGTTGATTCCTTGAATGTCAATGCGGCGTCCGTGATCAGGTACATCTCGGAGTCGCAACTTCTTGGCAAAGGTGTCAGTGATCACACTAACGTGTGCTCCTGTGTCGAGGAGGATCCTCGTTCGCTGGTCGTTCACAGCGCCTTGCACCAGAGCTCTCATTCTGATCCGTCGGTCGAATTTCTTGGTCGACCACCACCCCTGTCTCTCGCCAGGGTTCAACTTCATCATCTTGAAGTGACCCTTGGGCTCGTCTCGCGCTGCACTCGAAACCAAGCCGAACGAACCCTCGCTGGTGCCCTCATCAGCATCAGCACACTCCACTCTCTCTCCAACACCTCCACCGAGGATTCTACTCCTCTCCTTTTCATTTTTCGTCGCGTTCACACTTGTTACGTAATTATCAGGCCATTCACTCTGCCCCATGAAAGCAAAGATACACTCTGCTTCCATTGAAGGCTCGGTTAACTGTGGCAGCCCGATAGGGACCAACCCAATTGTAGTCGGCGGGCTGCCTAGTTTAAATGACGTTCTTGAACGACGGCCTTGAGCTCTGGCCGGTGTATCCGTCCTTCGTGCCTTTAGTGCGCACGAATTTGGCAAGGT
>NW_003303334.1:22714-25275 GCF_000142945.1 Phytophthora infestans T30-4 | reverse complement strand
CGCTTGTTACAGTAGTGGCGCGTGAGTGACTCATGCCACCGCACACCGCGCATGGTCCGTACTGTGGACGTCGGTTGTCGCGGTTGAAGTCACGTCGACCGCGTTGGTCCTGATTGAACCCACGGTCACTACCTCGACGATCTTGTTTGAAGCCACGCTCGCGCTCAGGTGTGTTCCCACGCTTCTGATGGTTGTCTGAACGTGCGTAGGTGCCTTCGGCGGCTGCACGGCGCTCATTTTCGTTAGCCGTGGCGAGGTATCGGTCATTTTCATCCAATCAGAAATCACCATCCGTTTGTTCGGACTCAAAGTCGTTATACTCGTCTTGTACATCGTTGTAAGCGCTCTGATCTTCATTTGAATACTCGGTGCCCCCCTGAGCAGCTTTAGGACCCTCCAATTCAGACACATTAGTTTTTGTTATTTGTCTCCATAAATGGACAGCCATTCCTGCTGTGGTCAGCATTTTGCGTCTTGTCGGGCAGATTTTCTGGAATCTGGTACTCGGTGCCCCCCTGAGCAGCTTTATGACCCTCCAATTCAGCTTATATGATTGCAGATGTTCTCACAAACGCACAACCTCAAAGTAGGGCATCCGTCACGGCTTTAATGAGCGTCACGCTTGGTTTACTGCGGTTGGCATCGCGGCAACGGTCATCGCGTCGGTTGTTGCGGGCGTACCCATCGTCGCATCGCGCGTCACGACTCTCGGAGTATCAATACTCACTGTCACGCTTAGCCATTCTCTCCTTGCCCTTGAGAACAACTCCAATGATCTCTTTGAGCTCGTGAATGTCGGCGACTCGAGCGTGGTAAAGACTCTCCGCCAACTTGTCATCATCACACGTTGCCAGGAACTGCTGTACGTGTTCTTTCGCGTCGCGACCACTCTTCTCAAAGTGTAGACGGGCGGTCCGAGCGTAGCCATTCAGCCTGTTTATGTAGTCGCACAGATGTTCATTACGTTCCCGCTTGGCGGAGTAGTAACGCGACAGTGCCGTCTGCGTGAACTGCGAGCAGTAGTAGCGGATGAACGCATCGCTCAACAGCTTCCACTTGCGCTTCGTCTTCTTCGGAAGTTGACGGAACCAATGAATGGCTCCGTCCAGGAGACTTAGCTCAAATGGAATGCACCATTTATCGGCATCTGTGTGGGTTCCAGTCATTTCATAGACGAACCCACGGAGCCACTGCATACAGTTCTCGCTCTTGTTGCGAGAGCCTGAGAACGGCGTGATGCGATCTAGCGGTCGGTGCGAAGCCATTTCAATCCTCGGTGTCGGGTCTACGTCGTTCAGCGTCGCCAGCTCATTCATCTGACGCATCAACTCGAGTTGAGGATCTTCCTCGTCGAATGTACGCACCAAAATGTCATCGTCACTGGACGAACCATCGCTGTCGACTTGACGACGTCCGGCACCACCTTTGGGAGCTCGCGCACCGCCTCGGCGACCGAACGAACCCTCGTTACTTGCGTAAATGCGTTGCATACGGCTCTCCGAACGTGGTGTAACCATGTGCGAGTCTTGAAAGTACGGTGAAGCTTCGGTAGTGCCAAAGGCACCACGCTCAGCTCCACGCTTGGTCGGAGGAGTTCGAACGAGTCGTTGGGGTGTCGGCGGCAGTGGAATCGTGGACGGATCTTCATCTTGAATCATCGGTCGACTCACATGCTGCTTTCAGGCGTTGATGCCAGCAGCGCCAAACGCCTTCCGAAGCTTCTTCTTCCATTTCTGGAGAGCAGCTCCGGCTTCATGTGGACTCCCAATCTTGGAGCGACATCGTCGATGGGTACGTCTCGTTCTCGAACCCCAGCGACAACAGTAGCGAAACTGATCCTCGGCAACTGGGCTGAGTCGAAACCGAGTGGAACTGGGTATTGAAGTTCCTGGCGCCAAGGGCGAGCCAGATTGCGCTTTTTTTTTGGGAGGAAGAGCCGAAAATAAGCGGCCTTCCCCCTCCTTCCTTTGGACTCTCCAGCGTTTTTTCGCGCGTGAGAGAACGCCCTCTGGGCGGCGGGTTTTTTCCCCCTGGTTGAGGTGGGGCGAGGTGCCTCTTCGCACGGGGGGAAAGGCTTGCCCCTCCCCCCCCGCAGCCGAAGGTTTAGAACCCTCGGTCCCATCGTCATAATCATCGTAGGCCGGTTCTGGTCCCGCAACATCATCGAGATCGTCGGCGAGGTTCCTCGAAAGAGACCTGGTCGCCCCGCTCAGCCCTGATGATAGCGTGGCCGTCTCCGGCGTCGCTACGCCTGGCTCTGGAGCCGGCGTCTTGTCTTCGTAATCTTCATAATCGTGGGCGTCAGGACCGATGTCCGCTTCGTCGCTGAAGCTCACTGAAAGCTCGGTGGCGGCTGCAAAGCGCGCAGCCGGGCTTGAACTCTCGTTGCGAGCCCCGCCAGACTGGGGAGGCTATAATGGACATGAGCTTGATCCTGACTCGATTAGTCCTAGCTTTATACAGGCAAGTCCTCGAAGGGAAATCAGCAGAATCGGAAGAATCCGCGATTGGTAGCAGATGGAGATCAACCTGAACAAGGGACGGGGGGGCCGATCGCGGCG
>NW_003303334.1:18376-19515 GCF_000142945.1 Phytophthora infestans T30-4 | reverse complement strand
TCTGAGAAGGAGAGTGGTGACTCGACTTCGTTGGCACTCGTGGCCACCGCGGCCAGGCAATTGGAGTCGCTTCGAATCCTCGCTGCATATTCCACGACGTTCTCCAGCATCTCAGCTAGCTATTGAGGGGCCCCGCGTTGTTTCGTTTTCAGTGGTCGCTTCCCAGTCGCATTCATGTTTTCTTATTCTTAATCCACTTCCACAGCGTAATCATGTTCATGTTGCTCTTCAAATGCATATACAATTTGTTGTTGCAGTAACGTTTTTCGTCTGTTACCACAGGCTGCTTCGCCCTGTGGACAGTTCACACGTCACTGTCGACGAGCACGGAGCGTGCTGTACGCGAGTTCAAAGTCAAGTGGGTTGGTTATGAAGATACAACTTGGGAGCCAACATCCAACTTGTCATGCGGAGGTCTGCTGTACGACTATTTGCGAGCCAAGAAGAGCGAGAATCGGCTGCAGATGGTGCAAGTGGCGAAGACTAGCGTGACTGGATCAGTGTTCTGTCGTCGAGGATGGCCTCGACTTCATATTCACCGGCAACTTGATCTGGTTCCCAGCTGTCCTCAGGCAATAGTTCATCATCGAAGTCGAGTCTTGCTTCATTAGTCGCGTCTAGTACCAACCCAGTGTTCGGTCGACTGTTGAGCTCGTTGACAGCCTTGAGTCTCGACACATGCACTACTGGGTAGAAGCGATACCCACTTCGGTCAGGCAGTTCCAGCTCGTACGCAAACGCTTCCACCTTGCGCTTGATTCGAAAAGGTCCATGCCACCGGTGAGCTAATTTCTTTGTCAAGCCCGGTTTGACGCGCTCCATGTACAACCACGCCCGGCTCCCAATCTCAAAAAGAGATCTCGGTGGGACTCTTGCAGGATCTTCCATCGCTTCTGAAGCTTCTAGGGGGTCCGCCGAGTGTTCGTTTCCACTTGGTTGAGGTACAGCAGCTTTTTCCAGTCGACGCAGGGCCTCATTATGCTTTTTAGCCCTTCGCTCCTTTTCTACGGCCTGATAATCCTTGACCATAGTGAGGGCGACCTCATGTTGTCGACTGATCTCACGCCGCCACGCCAGTGCGTCAGACTGCTTGCCGAGTCTCGTTTGAGTGATGACGACATTGGCCCTCACGTCGACTG
>NW_003303334.1:0-3759 GCF_000142945.1 Phytophthora infestans T30-4 | reverse complement strand
TTGGGTGGACCTGTTTACCGGATATGTGATTGCCAAAGCTAGGGCGTCTAGAACTGCGCAAACCATTGCAGAATCGTACGAGGAGTGTGTTTTCCGAAGATTTGGTGCTAGCGAAATGATTAGACATGACCGGGAGCCAGGCTTTATGTCTGATTTCTTTCGAGCATTCAACCGGATCCTAGGGCAGCGACAGCGAGCAACCATGGCATATCGTCCCCAAGCTAACGGGTCGGCCGAACGCATGGTGCAGAGAGATCACGAGAGCACTCAAGATGTATGTCCAGGATTTGGAATCAAGGGAATTTGGGAATGTGTAAACCCAAAAAGGGCCTCCCCCTCTCCCCAAGAAAAAAACGCCCCCCAGGAAGGGGATCCGGGGGGGAAAAACCCCATTTTGAGTGGGTTAACAGTGTGGGTATCCCCAATTCCACCTAGAAGCGGCCATTCCAGTATGCAGTACCAAGAAGAGAGACCGAGATCCAAGGCGATGGCGATACCAAGTCCAGAAATACTACCGGCAAGCTAGATCCCAGGTGAACGAACGACTGCGGAATGCGATACAGGATCGAGCGGATCGACACAACGAAGACGCCCGTCCACATCAAATCCAAGTGGGATCGCAGGTGTGGCTGTATTTGGATCGAGTGAAAGAAGGGTACGCTCGCAAATTGGCCCATCTATGGCATGGACCGTTCCGGGTTAGAGAGAAGATTGGAGAACATGCGGTGAGGCTGGAAACGGCAGGTACCGAATATCGCCTGTTCCCGGTAGTACACGTATCCAAGCTGAAGTTGGTCAAAGAATATCCGGATCGGCCGCAGGTCCGTCTTTCGGTAGATGCATCCGACCGCGTCGACTTCGACGAAGTTCTCCTACCAGAAGACAGTTGGAATGTGGATCTCGAAGCCGACGAGTTCGAAGTCGAGAAGATCACCGATATGAGATCGGGGAAGCGAACTAGATACGGACGGATTTACCGTGAATTTCTGGTGCATTGGCGTGGACATGACGAACCTAGTTGGGTAGACGAGGCAGATCTGAACTGTGGAGCATTACTCTATGATTTCTTGAGGGGTCGTACGAATCGTAACAGATTCGGCGTGATGCAGTCTCACGAAGAAGAGTAGGGAGGGGACCCATGGATGTGAGTTGGTCATATCGATGGGAGGATGAAGAAGGACCCACAGGAAGGGTGTGGGTCAGGAGGAGGAGGATCGCTGATATGAGTTGGTCACATCGGAAAGAAAGAGAAGACGAATCCACAGGGTGGATTAGGAGGAAGAAGTGAATGTTTATGCATAAGAGTGACGTGTTACGTGTGAGGAGTCCTGCTTGATCTCGAGCACGATCTTTCAAGGGCCCGAACTATACTGACCCGATTGAACCTGGGTCATTGGCGCTAGATCCGGATGAAATCCAGCCCAGATCCAGGTGTACACTGAAAGGGTGGATCTAGCCCAGATCCAGGTGTACGCTGAAAGGGTGGATCCAGCCCAGATCCAGGTGTACGCTGAAAGGGTAAATCCAGCCCAGATCCAGGTGTACACTGAAAGGGTGGATCTAGCCCAGATCCAGGTGTACGCTGAAAGGGTGGATCCAGCCCAGATCCAGGTGTACGCTGAAAGGGTGGATCCAGCCCAGATCCAGGTGTACACTGAAAGGGTGGATCTAGCCCAGATCCAGGTGTACGCTGAAAGGGTGGATCCAGCCCAGATCCAGGTGTACGCTGAAAGGGTGGATCCAGCCCAGATCCAGGTGTACACTGAAAGGGTGGATCTAGCCCAGATCCAGGTGTACACTGAAAGGGTGGACTAGATTTCTCAACCGACGAAGGAATGTTGTAAGCATATTCAAGTAAGAAAGTGTGGATTGTAATAGCTTATGCAAAAGGCTAGCTCGACCCAGTATCCAGTCGCTAGTTACTGCTACGAAAGGAATCCACGAAGACGGAAACGGGGGCGTGGTGTCGAAGAGCGATGAGGATCAGGTAGTCTTGGGCTGAACATTGAAGAACTTGCTCACTAGACGCTGGATCTGGCGTCCTGGGTGTTGGCTCAGGTCCCCGCGAAACTGGATGCGCCAAGGCTCGGCTTCGTCGATCTCTCGCAAGGCTTCCAATAGGCTCGTGGGTTCTGGGCGATGGAGGTTGGGATCCTCCAAGTTGGCTTGACGGGATACGGATCCCGGAAACCAAGCTACCTTATCCCCGCGTCGGGGAAGATGCAAGAAGGATGGATCCAGCAAAATATCCACGTCACACCAACCGTCCTGGATTGCTAACACGAGGATCACAAGGACTCTCTTCCAAGCTCGGCCCGCATGGCTACGCCGGTTACCACGCTGCTTGTTGAAGTTGGACAACCAGGTCGAACCCTGCAATTGATTCCGAGAGATGGGGAACCGGTGAGTGCCCTCCCATATAGCAACCCGGTGCTTGGAGGCGAAATCCCGGAACGCCCGAACGAATACCCCAAGTCGCCCACGCACATCACCCCTGAAGCTAACCGGATCCACCGGTGTGGTGACCAGGGTATCCCACGGGGCAGCACTTGTCAGTTCCTCCACGAGGGGTCTGGTGATGAGCGAATCCACGTACCCAGCCCTCGGGATGGCGTCCGCTGTCCGAGGGAATATCCACTCAGCCCGAAGAGGCAACTCATGGAGATGATCGCAACTCGGTTCAATTTCTTGGCTGACCAAGGCTCGATGTCTCTGGCAGCGAAGGCCACAGGAGCACGTCTACCAGGAATGAAAGCAGCATCCGGACCGAACGGAGCCGCGGGGAGCATCCCTGGCAGTGACGAGTTAGGGGGGGCGGGGATCAAGACAGATCCAGGGGATCCGCCACCGTGAGGCGATCCCGGGGATCCGCCACCATGAGGCGATCCTGGAGAACCGCCACCATGGGGCGATCCTGGAGATCCACCACCATGAGGCGACCCCCCTCCACCAGATCCGGGAGATCCGCCACCAGGCGCACCCCCTCCGCCAGATCCAAGGAGTCCGCCACCACGAGGCGACCCCCTCCCACCATCACTGCCCGATCCACCGTCACTGTCGACGTGGATCGCAGACCCCGCAGTGGCGCCTCCGGATCCGGCTGTGCCAGCGACTTGTGGAGGCGGCGTCGAGAGGGATCTCCGCCGGGCTTCGGATCGGGATTGGGATAGAGCCCGCCGCGTGTCTTTCTCCAAGGCCTCCTCAGCGGTTCGAGCCTCCTCTGAATCCTCTGGACTCTCGTCGTCATCGTCGTCGTCGTCAGCGTCCTCATCGCTTAGAGTGAAGGGATACAGGCCGGCAGACGGCGTACGCTTTGACGACGATCGGTTAGGAGGCCCTGAGCCGTCGGACCAGTCAGATTCCTCATCCTCATCGTCCTCCGAACTACCCAGTCCACACCCAGGGGGAATGACGCGTTTAGCTTTCCCCTTCCCGGGTCCAGTACGGGCCGGCGGAGGGTTGGTGGAAGCGGACTGAGGAACGATGGGCGTCGTTACCGAAGGACCAGCGGTGGATCCCGTCTTGGACGCCGATCCCGATTTTGATACTGCCGTAGATCCCGTTTTGGCCGTCGATCCGGACTTGGACACCGCTGATCCTGTTTTGGATGGGGCAACGGATCACAGCCTTGGACGCCGTAGACCCACGTCTATGCGCTCTCCACAGTGTATACGCAATTCTTGACGCAGCAGCGGTGGATCCCGTCTCCCCTCTGACGGCCCGATTTGAGACACCGCTCGATCACACGTTTTGGACGTA
>NW_003303333.1:42569-54955 GCF_000142945.1 Phytophthora infestans T30-4 | reverse complement strand
ATGACTGTCGGGTTTCGGGCTACTATCTCTGCGTCTATTGCAAAGAGATTTGTGTCGTCAAAATCGACTTTGGACGAGGATAAAAATGACGCAATTATTCCTGAACAACCTCAAGCTAAGCTGTCGCGGAGGTCGCAGAGTTTGTGGATTCCCAAGTCACTTCTGTGCAAACGCTTCCACGTTAAGTGTGCCGGACCCACAGGATCTAGCGGAAAGGGTGATGAAGACGATAAAAAGCCAGACTTGTTTGATAAGGAGATTGTTCCGCATTTGATGGAATTTGCAGCCGATCGAGCTGCTCAACGGCAGTCAAAGGCTAGTGCAGGTGAGAGCTCGAAGTTTACAATAGCGGTCGAGTCCAATGTCGACGAGGACAGAGATCTACCTGCACTGCCAACAGTTGAAAAGGCTTCGACAGACTTGCTCAAATCCATTTTTGAACCTTCGGACGAGTCGGAACTTAGTGAGGATGACAGCGAAGACGAAAGTGACGATGAAGAACGCAATGAGGTGCAAAGTGAAGCGAAACAACGGGAAAATTCAGCTAGATCAACTTCGAAGACTTTATTGTTGACGCGTAACTCAGTTGAAGGTCAACGACGTCAATTGAGCTCAGAGGATTCGAGTTTATCCGGTGAAGAAGGAAAGAATGAGGATACGCGAGGCAGGAAGAGATCCGGGAGTGTTGACAATGTCTCCGTTCGAGAAGCTAAACGATGGAAAGAGGAAGAAAAGAAGAAGCGCAAAAAACATAAGAAACACCACAAACACCGCTCGTCGCGAGACGATAAGGACAAGAAAAAGGACAAAAAAGACCGAAAGTCGGATAAACATCGCTCGTCGCGGCACTCAAGGCGACGTCGAAGTCGGAGTGCGGAACGAAATTCTCGTAGTAGACGGCACTGATGTTCTCCAGTCGTATAAAGAGCTGGATAGTGAGTAGAAACAAAAATGAAAAAGCGATCACTGAAGATTCGAGTTGAGAATTGAGACTAATAGCACTTGCACAAGAAGCGAAGTCGACTGGAAGGCATGAGTATTAGTGACCTTTAGTTGCAACCGAAATGCATCAGGATTTGCAGTTGCAACCGGATATCCACGCCTTAAATTATGGGTTTAAAAACCGCCTTTAATCCAGTTTTTGGTTTCAGACGGATTCGGTATGATCCAGTATCACCGATATACATGTAATATATCGGTGATACTGGAAAAGACACATGAACTAAATATTATTTGGTTCATGTGTCTTTTCGCATATTTTAATGAGCTGAAAATGTGAAACTTCAGCCACAGTTTCAAATACATATTGCAACTGTCCACGAGAAAGAGAACCTGTTGCTGAAAAGTCGCGGTAACTCCGAATCCAGAAATTCTCAGAACCCAGTTCCTGATTCTTAGGGGTTCTGAGAAATTATCAGAACCGTGATTCTGGTTCGGTGGCGGCATTGTTATAAGCGTTTTACTAGTATATTCAATACTCGCTCAATCACATCGTAGCAAACACACTTATTGTCGTGAGCCGTTGGTGTGAGCTGGAGGATGGTATATAGAGCTCGAATCAGTAATCGTTCGGCTGAGGCTGCAAGGGCAGTTTTAATTTATCGCTCAGTGAGCGATCGCAGCTGAGAAAGCTCATAAGGGGGGTGTTCGCACTAACTCTAATTCCTTAACCATTTTGGTTTGCATCAGCAAGCTGTAAATCTTCTATTAATAGAACTTACTATCTGAGCTTCAACTAGTGTGCGCATCTACAGATACATGTAGATTAGAGTACGCGTAGGAATACGTAAAGTATGTGTGTACTAAAATTCGGAAACGTGTATCTTGCACTCAAAGCTCCTTCAACCAGGAAGGATTTCAGCTATGGATAAGATGTTGAAGGTGTCGACATGCTTCATCTATAAGTAGGTTATCTGAAGCGCGCTTGAGTATTGCGGGATAGCACATTTAAAGACGACTTTGTTCACTTATAGCGAGCTTCACCAAGATGTCTATACCATCTCCGAAGCGCCATTCTTCGATCTGCTCTGCCCAACACCCTACAGTACAAGTCTACCCTTCTTCCAGCGCCATCTTACGACAACGTGTTCATCAATGGTATCTCCGCCGTCCAGTTTCATTAACGCGATCGACACGATGTTATCCGCCAGAAGAACACCGTCCGCATAAGAAACGCCTCTTCCTCCAGACGACGGCTAATTTTCTGGACGCCATCTCAAAAGCTGATGCCGCTCATATCGACGCTGCAATTGCAGATCTGGTATTCCGTACTGGGATATCATTTCGAGTCATAGATTCAGAAGCCATGAAGAAAGTCATTCGACTTCTACGGCCATCCTACGTTGAAATCATGCCATCGGCGCGTTCGATTGCTGGAAAACATCTCAATTCGACCTACAACAAACTGTTGTCGCGTGTAAGAGAAGCCATTCGGTCAGCAAAGTGGTTCTCAATTGTCAGCGATGGGTGGTCAAACGACTCAAACGAGCATATCGTTAATTACGTCGTCATTGTTCCAGGCTTCAAGCCATTTTTCCTGAAATCAGTAAGCACAGGTGGAGTTGTGCAAGCCTCGAAGAACATAGCTGCCGGTATTTTGGAAGTGATAGAGGAATTTGGTCCAGATCGCTGTCTCTCGGTGGTCACTGACAACGCCCCCAACATGCGCGGAGCGTGGGCAATTATTGAGAAGAAATACCCAACGATCTTTGCCAATGGATGCGGTGCTCGTGTCTTAAATCTATTGATTAAAGACGTGTGTAAAATCCCTGAGTTCGCCGCTGTCCTTGCCGACTTAAACGTCCTGGTCAAGTTTTTCAACGACCACAAGTTGGTCGTCGCTGAGTTCAAGAGACTCCGTGACGTTTTGACTATTCAAAAAGGTCTCACTTTACCTTGCCCGACGAGGTGGTATACCCACTTCAATGCTTGTGAAAACCTGTACAAGGCGAAGCTGGCTGTTCGCAATCTTGCAGTGCCAGGCTGTGATCACATTCTCAAAGAAATACAGAACAAGGATGCCGTGAACACATTCCGACGGATTGCCAACTCGGGCGCATTCTGGCGCAAGCTGTTGCAGCTAAAAAGGTTACTCAGTTTTCCGTCGAAGCAGATTGGAAAGCTCGAAAAGGATGGAGGAGATCTCTTTCAAGTGTACTACTGCTTCATCCGTCTCAAAGATACATGGGTTACAAAGGCGTCGCTCTGGCATGGCGATGATATCGGAAATCGTTTGAAGGACATCGTCCTTAAACGCTGGTGCTTCGTGCATATCTTCTCACATCCAAATCCCAGACCATGACGTGGGACGCAACAGACAAGATGGACACGACAGAGCAGTTGCGCGACTACATACCATTGTTTTACACGGATCCAAATCTGGAGACAACCTGCAACGATGAGCTATCCGCATACATTCTTCTCGAGCTCAACTCCCCGAGCGACCTTTACGAAAAGTACACGAAGTTGCCAGGACTGGAGTACTGGGTCCATTGCGGACGCATGATGTTTCCATTGCTGGCGCCAATTGCCATCAAAGTTTTGAGTGTACCAACGTCCTCGGCTGCTGCAGAACGAGTGTGGAGTGTGTACTCCTTTCTGTGGTCGAAGCGACGGAACCGAATGAATGCTGTCACAATGGAAAAGCTGGAGTTCAACTACATCAACAGCAGCCTACTCGACTCAGTGGACACGTACGACTACTTTGGTGAAGAACTGGATGATATCGACTTGTTCGACGATACTAACGACCTGGATTCCATTCCAGATCAGTTAGATGTTCAGGATGCCGATAGCGAAGATGATGATCTTTGATAATATGTCAGAGGTTGTTGCATGTTGTATGCCTACAGTTGAAAAGTGTGTATCTACTGTATGTATCTGTGTACCAAACTTTATCTACACGTATCTTGCACACACTAGCTTCAACCATCATTCTTTAACTTGCGTAAGTTGTATTAGGGAGTTCGCCAGCCCGTAAACTTGGCTTATCATTTCCCTAATGATCGTGTTCTCCGACTCCGAAATGATGGGTCTTAGTACAGTGTAAAGGAATTCTGAGATCGAATTTCTCCGCGAAAACGTAAGCGCAGATCGCTGATGATATGGCGCTAGTATAACTGGCTGAAATTGGAGCTGAACGTTCAAAGCTCAGAACGAGGAAGAACAGAGCGACGGCTAGACGCTTACAATGCGCTGAAGAGGCATCTGTTAATGGATTAATTGAGGGACTTCTGCGAGAAGCTGTGGCGGCGAATGCTGATGCCGCCGCAATACGCAGCGCGTGCATTGCCTCGAAGACCAGAAAGAAGTACGTCGACAATATCAATGGAATCACGAAGTGGATCATGAAGAACCTTTTAAAAAAGACCACGCCACTGCGAGATTTTTTTACTCCAGCGACGGCTTAAATTTTGCTGAGTTCACCCCCATGTTCTTCTTAAAAAATATGGTGTATTAAAGGAGTCGAGCCAAGTCACTCTGAGTGGATATTGCAGTGCAATAAAAGATCTATACCGCCAAAAACGCATTACTCTCCCTGTAGAATATGGAGACAGACCCTCCGATAATACTATTGCAATAAAATTGCTGCATCACAAGAAAATAAGTAATTGTTACCAACGTGAAGGAACGCAAAATAAGCTATTGTCCGTAATGAAAATGTATTGCCGCTACCCCGAGCTCACAGCAAGATCAATTAACTGAGCATGAACCACCTTGGCAACGGTGGCTGCTTTCCAATAGCGCCTATTCAGCTTCAAAAACAGCACGGTCTCCAAGTGCATCGGGAGCATACCGTGCCGATGAAGTGACAGCGTATGCTTCGCGATGCTGAAAAGCCTCTCCACGGTATTGGATGTCGGCGGGATGTACTCGACTCCGCGAAACTTCTTCCGGGCCGTGCGCTGCTTCTTTCGCACTTCCAGCACCTGGTCCGCGAATCCTTGGGGTCGTGCAGTTCCCGCGTCTTCACTGCCTGTGTCCGCTGCTGGCACCGTTTCGAACGGTAGCAGCTTTAACTCCTGCTCGCCCGTCAGCTCGCTATCCTTTCCTGCCAACTTCAGAACACATGCCTCCTCCAAAGCAGGGCTCTTAACTATAGAAGCGTCTGCCGCAAGGTACTTGTCAACCACTGGGTGTTTCACGACAAGAGCATCGAAGGTATCACGCACGTCGAGAATCGTCAAGTGGTCCTCCTGAAGCTTCATCGTCACGGACTGAAAGTCGCCGAGGTCGGACCGCAGCTCCTGTAGACGCTTCTCCTGCCTGCGCGTTGGCATCAACGCCACGACGTCGTCGTCGTCATCGGTGTCCAAGGCAGACCGGATTGCTAAGTATCGGTCAATCACCTTGAACGTTGACGTCCATCTTGTTGTTTGGCGAAGAACTGGCCGTAAATCAGTTTTTCTCCTAAAATAAATAAATAAAATAAAATTAGTAAGAAAACCGTAATACCGGTAATACTGATTTCTTACCTGAGCGCAGCAGCTTTGCTGAGGCAGCGTAATTTTTGCATAAGTTGTTGAAGCTGCTCCATTAAAGGTTCGTCGTCAAGCAAGTGCAACTTTACAGCCAAATCACACTGGAGCACATCTTCTGGGACTGTGCATGTGCTCAAGTATGCTGGCAGAACCTCATCTGCCAATGGACAGGGAATGTTGGACCCAGGCTACTCTACACAACTTCCAAAAGAACTGTGCAAGTAGACAAGCTCCAGAACTGTCCAAAACGATCACAGAAAAGCTACGAAATCTCTACCCAGATGAGGCCTCTCAGTACGCAATAGTTTGGAAACGGCTGTGGAGAATACTCTGCAGTATCTGCATAACAACACTCTGGATACAGCGCAATCGGGTCGTTTTTCAGCATGAAGAAGTAACATTGGACGGAAGTCTGCAGGAGTTCTGGACTACAGGACAAAGGCAAATACGAGCAGTCGCCATACGTGAACGACGGTGCCCAGAACGTATAGAAAACGGGACGCGTCTCCTACTCTGCTTACAAGAGCTAGACAACTAGCCCAAAGAGATGTTCCCTCACAGGACAAGCTTCGTACATCCTCGGTGTCCAAAGAAACCGACGTTGATAACCAGGCTTAGGATCAAACAGACATCTAGTCGTCGATAAGGACCAAATAGAATCGTCTGCCTCTCTCTCTCTCACTTTACAGCCAAATTGAGACGGTGGCTTGCACATCCAATGAATGGAACCTGAAGCAACTCAGCCAGCCGAGTATTGACCGAGCAATTGTCAGCCACCCGATAACAAATGCTCGCTGTGTCACTCTTAAAGAAAGGTAGAATACCTCTAAGAAACAAGACGTGACTCTCGGTCGACTGGTCTTCAGCCTTTTCGTCGACAATCGGTGCTAGTGCTAGCAAAACCTTTTCCGAGCGCTAGTCGTGCTCACAAACCGCAAAAACGGCGACGTGGTGCTCCGATTGGAAGCTCCAACCATCAAGCATGACACCAAACGAGGCAGGAAGAATATTGGCGATCTCTATTTCAACCTCCTTGGTCAGCAGGACCACATACTTCACCAGCGTCTCCGAGCAAATCGTTTTCATGGTCGTGTACTTTGCCACAGTAGGATCTTCGCAAAAGGAGTAAGGCAGGATGCACACCGTGACGTAGTCGAGCCAGGAGTAGATCGTCTGGCTCTTCTGGTCGATGAAGCTTACGAGCGTTCCCGAGTTGAACCCGCTGGTCGTCATCGTTGCGACGTAGTGAGGGTGTTGCTTCATCACATGAAGGAAGAGATTGGAGTAGCCAGTCTTCAAGTCTTGTTTGCGGACTGTACCACACTGGCAGCGGTAGTAATCGGTAGGCTTGTCTTGGCCATCGAGCAGCGTCGTGAAAAAGTAAGAGCAGACTTGCTTGGTACTGAAGGTGGCTTTAGAGGTCATGGCGAAAGCAGAAGCGAGAGATAAATATTAATCGGGAGCTTTACAACATGCACCATTGGTGCGTGCAGCATCAACCAAGTTGTAGGGCGTAATTACGAGGTATATGAAGGATGTGAGTGGGCGAAACGTAAATTTCGTAAAACAAAATGTATGGCTTGGACTTGGTAAAAAAACTACTGGCGATGGACTGAATTTTTTCCAAAATAGCTTATTGACTGTAAAATATTGTACTGGATTTCCAATACATTATTATTTCGGAGGGCCTGTATGGAGATGATATCAAGCACCTCCAATCCAGCTCTCCAAAACCCTCAGGCAAGCACCCATTGACTTTTCCCTCCACAAGAAATTGTGCAGATCTACCCTACGTCGAAACGACAGCAGTTTCGCGCACCCTTTTCTAACGCCTCCGTTAAATCTGATGTGCAGATCAGTATCCGCTCGAGCTTTACAGACGCACCATTTGGTTGAAAAAGATGACAGTGTTGGAGCTTTATGTTCCAAGACAAAAACAAATCAAGATGGCTCTGGACCGCATGGCCCGCGTCATTTATATACAAATGCGTTTAGGTCATCTACGTCCTGGGTGATAGCACTTTGGATTTATTTGGCGTGCATCCCTTACATGCAGCCAGGCCAACTATTTCCCGGCTCGGATCCTAACGTTAGATATGGCAAGGCCCTCCTTATTCTTCTCGTCAAGCGTGGAGTTGGTAAATTCTATGGCACTCACTCATTAAGAAAAAGGTGTAGCCACTTCCATGCGGCGAGAGTAAGGGTGGCCCTCCATATTAAGTGCCTGCCTTCGGTGTGGCTGGTCTCTCCGTGGTGCCCAAGACAGATACGTTCGGAACGAATCGGCTGGAGCTCAATATTTAGGACGCATTGCTGCAGGTTTGCCAGTACATTACCTCGAAGTTTGCAGCACTTCCGCCTCGAGAACTCGGATGATATGATCTAACCAGCGGTCGAGAAGATATTCCCTGGTCTCGCGCTCGAAAAAAGTTTGGCAGTATTTTGCGATTATGTCTGGCATCGCAAGTACACCACGCCTCATTTCTGATCGAATATTTGCCAAGTACATGTAGTCATCCGCTGCTGTCAACAAATTTATTTGCTAACCCGGATCTACTTCGCGATCATACATTAAAGCTAAAGTTGGAAAAAGGAGAATTGTCTCGGATGGCGCCCACGGGGATACCCCCGCATATCGATCTCCTATGGAAATAATCAGCAAAAATCGATTGACGACATGCCCGAGAGAAGAATAGAGAAAGTGCAGGAAGAAAAAGGTGTATCAGCGGGTACTATAACTATAGATCTACTCCGGAAGGAGATAAAAGCACTTCTTGCAGAAGTGGGGCTTCAGCAGCTACTCAAGCAGCAGCAGCAAACTCACGCCCAAATGAATTGCCCCGATATTTTACATAGGGTGGTAAATCTCACAAGGTTCCAAAAGATTTAGATTTTCCTAGTTTTGACCCGCTTGGCGCATGGAATTAAAGCCGAAGGCGCAGAGGGACTTAAATCAAACTCACCACTGTGTTAAGTCTTGTCCGCGAAGCAGACTCTACGTGGGCGCGAGTACCCCCCTCAAGCGACGAAAACGTCGAAGAACAGTACAAGCAGCTGCCCCTCTTCAAATTCTCATCTGCATGGTGAAGAAGAACATCTACCAGCGTCGCCAAACCCTTCTTTAGCGACCCCAGACCCTTCTGCAGTGCATCCGACTCTCTGCTCGTTATCGCTAGCTATGCAGCGTTCACCATCTAGCGCTACTGGACTTGCTCGCACTAAGAGAGGCCAAAACATTTTAAAATAGCGTAGCACTTTTAATAGATGGATATTCCCTTGTTGGAATTACCTCAGTTTGGTGAAGCCCCTGATGCCCACGCAGTCCTTCTACCTAATTTATCAGTGACTCGATATTATTTTAGCCAATAAGACACTACTTTCGTAGCATAAGCTCCCGGGACTTACCTATTCCAAAGTCAAGTCATTCTTGATACCACCGGTATTTGAGTACTGTACCGTTGTAAGAAAAAGGACGCCGCCCAAACCCGCCATAAGGGCTGATATGTCAAGGCCTTCGATAGATCATTTACGTACATTGTGCCCACCACCGTCCCTTCAAAATGGCACCTCAGGCAACTCTTTGATGTACATCAGGAATCATCGACATTTTGCTTGTGCACTATTTATACTTAAAGTTAAATCTAGAAATTGCATATGACACTCCCGTATAATACTTTGGGCGGCGACCAGTAGCTCTAGTAGATTGTCCCTTTATTACCGCGAATTCGGGCCACGCACACCTTATTTTACGTCGTAGCTTACAGCTTAACATTATTTAGATGTTTGTATATAGCCGTCTTTACCACTCGGCTGATCATTGAGATGGGACTATAAGAAAATAGGAATTTTCGATTTCTACGTCGTAACACTTAAGAAGCACCTCAGCATCAGTAACACATACGACATACGGCCAGCTTCTGCTGTGCATGTACTACGATTTGGCAGTAACCTTACACTCGGAAAAAATTACTAATATTTTTACAACAAAACAGCTGTATAGCTATTATTTTAGTCCTTATAACTTGCAGAAGCAATTGAGTACAGACTATTTAGTCAGCATCAGTATAATTAACTTACAAGCTCGCATATACAACTTTGTCGACCTTATCTGATCGGTATACAACCTACAAACATAGTCATATCCGGAGCTACACAACACAGCAATCATCTGAAACCCAACAAAATGCATTAGCAAGCATTGTTGGAGACCGTACGGAAGACCCACTAGCTCTCGTCTTTCTCCTCATACAAAAGTTTTGGGCCTGACTTCCTGTGCACCCCTGCGGTCTTGGGGGCACGGCGCAGAGCGACACGTTTTCCTAGGTGACTCGGAATCGACGCGTCACACCCGAAGGCGTCGTGTCACACTTGAAAACACATTTAAAATCCGTGCCTCGGCGCGCCTTGGGACAGAGGAAGCACTTTGTATCGCCCTGCGAACAGTCTTCTCAGTAGTAAGCAGTCTGGTAACTTTTCTTTTGCTCACCTCGATAGAGGGAGTACTCCTTTTAGGAGCGCTAGCACCGCTTTTGAACGCCCGAAACGATCACCCAATCATCGAGCTGCAACTGCACATGGGAAATGTAGCGGCGGCTCGTGGGCGTTATCGGAAACGGTGACAGAACTGCTGTTTTTGAAGTCTTCGTCCATGATCTGCGTGAGCTGCTTGTGCATCATCATGTACCAGCTCACGCGCTTCATCGGGGCGACACCGTCGAGTCGGCAGGCATCCTTGTGTGTCAGACACGCGTTGACTAGCGCTAGGTCAAACAGACCTCAGAGCAGCCTCTCGTAGTACTTTCAGAACCCGAAAGAGGTCTGGGCGGAGAAAGTTTGAAGGTGGAGCTGATCAAGCGCATTAACTCCGCCCATTCAGCACTGGCAAACCGTCACCAACTTAAAACAGCCGAACGTCGACCGCTCCACTGCCTTCCAGTTTCTCATGATGGCATCTTTGGCAATTGACACACTAGTGACCAGGAAGTACACTGGCTTGTGGTCCCACTAGTGGCATGCAACCATACTGGGTACCGTCATCGACCTTGACAACTTGAATAATTTACGCTCTACTGTGGCTAATCATGTCTTCCGTCGTTCAGAGATCTGCCCGGCGAGCCCCAGCTTAGACGTCATGATCGCTCTAGTCATGTAGACCGACATGGAAAGTAGTTGGATGGCGAGCGCAACGGAGGTGTAGAATATATCGACAACAATGATACGAAACCCGGAATCACTCCCATCCGACACAGCCTTCAAAATTCAAATTACTGCATCTTCTCCTGTCTTGTGGTCAAACGCCTGACTTGTTCCTTCATAGATTTGACGCTTCCCCACAAATCTAAAATCGTAAGTAGCAACTTAATGCATGTGTCAAACCATCAAGTCGGAGCTACGACTTTGCAGAACATATTAATATATAAAGCGCACCTATGACAGTAAGCATACACTGCGTCGCCTGTCATGAACAGCTTGATGCCATAGCGGTGCGGCTTGTCCGACATAAACATACGAGTGTGATTGTGCTGGACGTTACAGGAAGTACCATTTCATCGAATGAGATGATGTTAGACACCGACCACCCTGCGAAGAATCCCCCTTGAAGTATGTCAGCGACAGCTCCCAGCTTCCACAACTTGGCACTCTTGCTGACTGTGTCATTATTGCAGCAATATAGGTCTCGCAGGATATAAGGGCATCGATTTTGAGGAATAAACTTGCCAAACCAACCCGCAGAAAGCGCACCATCGTCAGTCATAGCCCAGAGCAGAGGTCACAAATGGCTAACCGTATCCGTTCGGGTAATGTCTACCCGTAACCACGGACGGGTATGGCCAGCCGAAAATTTGCCTCTCTGAAAAACGAACGGGTACGGGTAACGGTCTCCCAGGATCGGATGGTTCTGGTTGACCAATCTCACCAGAGAATTGGCATTTGAGTTTGTTTTTGCATGTTTTCCTTTATCAAGAGTTTTGGTTACGGCTCGCGCCTTTTAACCGATAGAAGGTTGCGTGTCAGCTTAATTAAGGCGGAAATATTGAACAAGAATTTGTGTTGACTACTTTCATTCCATACATAAATTACACGTTATTTTCGGCTTTCCGATTGCTCATTTCGGCCAGCCATGGTTGTCTGAACGGTCCGTGCGGTTGGTCATGGTCGTCCATAACTCGATGACCAGGTCTTTTGGACGGGCTAATAGAAAATTACGTTTGCGAAAGGTGTGTCTACTGCAGTGACCCCACCACAAAATCGGACAGCTCAAGCAAGAGATTGGAAACCTAGGCTGTCGCTGGCGCAGGCGCCTATGTTGCCAAAAGCTGTTTCCGCTGTAAAAAAACTATCAGTTGGATAATACTATTCCTAAATTTCACGTCACCAGATAGCCCAGTCTTGACTAGAAGTTGCTGGATAAGCGTTTTTTCAGCTCGGCCTGACGTCGTTTATATCGACCCATCAAGTCTCTGCGTTGTGATCGATGGAGTAGTATCTTTTTACACGCAAATATTCACGGAGTTGGTTTCGGGGTTGACGACGGAGGTCGTTCTACTCCCGATAAATTGCAAAGGGATACACTGGTGTAGTATCATGGCCAGCCTCGACCGCCGTGAAGTTACTTTTTACGATCCTATGTACTTCAGCTTTTTAGAGGATGTTCAGGACGTAGCACAGTCGATCGTGCTCCTGTTGCTGAAGCCAGCCCAGTCACGATACCGTGTTTAACTATACCTCGACTTTACGAATCTGATCTTGGCGCTCAGACGAATAGCTACAACTGCGGGGTGTTCGTCATGACCGCGTTTGAGCTTTTTATGTGGCGCAAGTTGCCTTTTGAAGATGCGAGTGGCGACGATATACAGTGCTTAAGGTATAGGTATCTTTGTATGGTCGATATCTGAAGTTTAAATA
>NW_003303333.1:3306-10816 GCF_000142945.1 Phytophthora infestans T30-4 | reverse complement strand
TGATGGTAAGTTGTTATATATATATTTTTTCCTTGCACTAATTATAAGTTAAATATATATATGTTTACTTTTGTTTACTAAAAATGTTTGTTTTTGGAAAAAAAACTTCCGGTTCTCTTCATACTGCGCGGCAAACGTGGCGGACTTATTGATTCCAACGAGTTAAGCCCGCCAAGTGGTCACTTTTACACAGTACAAGAGTTTGGCTGGATGGATACAGTCGGCTGGGAGGTTTATGTGGAAAATATTTAAAATATGAAATTGACTCCCCTGCCCTCCTCTTCGCGGACAATTTTTATTGTCACGTTTCAGAGGAGGGTATGCGTGTAGTAGCCGAACAGGCATGCGCTACAATGGTCCCATTACCCGCTAAAGCTACATCGGTTTGTCAACCGCTTGATGTAGGGGTAATAGAACCTCTAAAGTCTCGAATTCAAGGTAAATTACTACCCCAAAAAGGCCTTACGGCTGCTGAAAAACGTCTTCGAGCCATAAAAGCTACAATTGCAGCTTGGGAAAGTTTTCCCAACGAGCACGTAATTCGTAGCTTTGCTGTTCGACTTGAAGCTATTTTGCTCGAGCAAAGTTCATAAAAGACCGCCAGGTTTCCTTCCATGAAAGGAAATTTGGTCAGGAAATCGCCCGTACGTGGTAGTTTGGATCCTTGTACGAGCTGAAGCTGATGATCCTCGGACACTGTGGTCAGGATTGGGGGTCGGGGAAAACTAAGCGTATTTATGCAGTTTGTGGACAAGCGCAAGGGTGGTGACACAGTAGCTGCTACCAATCGCTACAAACAGCTTCAGCCTCTGAGTCTTTTGCTGGTATTCTACGTGGAGAACAAGACGTTCACAAGCTGGAAGGGCTTCTCAAGCTTGGTCGCACCACTGCGATTTTGACGTCGAAGGATAATCTCGGGATAGAAAAACGGAAAGGAAAGCGTAACGGTTCCAGGGCTACCAGATGTCAAGGCATTTGTGAGGTGGCTAAGCGGTCATTTGAAAAGTGCTTTCAAACGTCTGGTATCCCATTTTTATCGACGGGGTCGATTCGAGATGGAAACGTTCGTCGCTGCACGCAATACATTCTTGCTCTACTGCACCTCCGCAACGTCTACAGCTTTTTCTCGGAATGAATATCTCAAACGCTCTGAAAGATTCTGGGGTTCGTACAGCTGTTTGTTTCCGGAGCACAGGACTCCCCATCTCTACGGCTCCGCAATTATGTTCATCCCAAAGCACTTCTTGAAGGAGGTCGACAATTTCAAGTTGCTTCGCTAGGAGTTGCTGAAGGTGTAGTACACACGGACCAAGGATTCCGGCGTTTTAAAGAAAGAAGATGCATTTCCAATGCTACTGACGGTCGGCACAACACACGGACCAAGGATTCCGGCTTTTTAAAGAAAGGAGTTTTTTTTCATTGCTACTGACGGTCACCCAGAGCGATACCTGACACGAATTCTCGAAGAACATGTCCATGACAATTTTTCCAAGCACGTGACCATGCGCAACTGCCGAAGTATTAACGTCACTACGAGGGTCACCATGCCAAGAGCATGAAGGAGATGTATGAGCTTTCACGGCTCATGTATCATTCATTCGGCTGATCTAACGTCACAGAAAAGACATCTCGCCGAGCAACTTGGAAATCGCTTCACCACTCTTCATCAATCAAGTCAAAAGAACCCGCTGCAAGTTCCACTGTTTCAAACAGGCACAAATGTCTCCGGCGATGCTGGTCTCACCGTGGATGATGATCTTGGCTATGCCATGTGTAAACTTGCACGGCAGCACAACCACCATATCTTGCGGCTATGCTCTCTAGTGCTCATCCTTATCCTCCGTCACTACGATGGCGATCGTGACGCCGAAAATTGGGTGAGCCATAAATTTTGACCTACTTTGTTTTTGTCGACACTTTCTGGAATTCTCAATGCGCACTCCGCAAATATCAGACGTGACATTGTTCGATCTTTAGCGGCCTTTTCCTTGCCTTGAGCTACCACTTGCGCCTCAAATATGGCTCTCAACGTACTTTGCATGCAGGCGTCTCGCCAAAATATTCCAGTTTACGATCTCAATCAGGTGGATCCATGTCAAGTCGTTAGCTTCGAAAGCACCCATTAGAAACTTGACACGTCTATTCTTACGTAGTTGGGTCATTTTGAACGCTCGATTGCGGTTTGTGCAATAGGGCTCCGCAAATGCGGGGATAGCGCAACAAAATTAAGAAGAAAGCATCGCAAATTCGTGACGAACTAGCATCTATAAATTAAAGGGTAACAAAACTATGATCACCATCTACTGGTCTGGTACATGTATACACTGTGACACATCATATCCTGTGTCTGCTTCATACAGCTGATTAATGCGTATTAACTTCCATTGCTAATGGCGACACGCCAGCATCTGCGGATATATCGATCTCTGGAGCAGGGTATGGTAAAAGTAGTTATTATAGTACAGTTGTTATTAGCGTATACGGCTGGAATAATCTATCATTACACATGATACATAAAAAATAGTTCTGCATCAGATAAGAAAATGAAATCGCAAGCGTGAGGGCTTACGATAAGCGAGATAAAAATGTTATAAGACTTGTATGATTTGCATGGATTTTTTTTCTTTTGGGCTGTGAATATTATGGTGATTATATTGTTTCCGATAGTCTTACAACACAGTCTAGAGAGTACTACTGTAATAATGTGGCTCAGGGTTTCACAGTCGGAATTGTGAAAAATAACATTCAGCATCTCAATTGTTATATTTCACAAATAATGAGTCGGATGTACAGTGTACCATTGGAGGAAAGCTTTTCATTGAAGTAACAACGTTTTAGAGGCCAAAATACGTATAATGTTGGATGGCCGGGACAATAGTAGGAGTGCAGTAGCTTAATAGATGCACTAGACAAGGAGCATTACGTGGGTTTCTCGCTCTGCTCTGATAAAACCCCGAAGAGTATCGCTTTTATCAGCGGCATGTTTAAACAGCCTGGCTCAACGTTCAGTCAATAGTACAATACGGTATTGAAATATATGACCGTGGTACGAGAGGCGGCAGAATTAGGCCGAATACTGTACGTCAAGCTAAATAGACTTGCTTTTCTCGTCTCTACTTCATATAAACCCAGAAAACAAAATAACTTGGGTTTGTTTAGGGGTCACATTCTCGTATGATTGATTTTTGTGCATCCAATATAGTTCTGAAGACATATATTTGTTTGCTCATTTTTCAGATCGCCGAATCGCCTTCAAGCCACAGCTCTTGCACCTCCGTGGTGGTGACAAAGTCCAACTTAGCTCGTCATCGGTAATAAAATGTACTGAGGCTATTGCAGCCAAAGCCGCTGTCACCACCAAGCCAATACCTCTGGTGAGGGGGTCGAAATGGTGTCTATCTCAGTTTGACGCGGAAGAGGGGTACCACCCACTACCGACAACGACACAAAAAGCCGGCGTACACAAAACACGGAAAAATGAAAGCGCCCCACAGTAAATATTGACCAATCCAAAAGTAGTTAAGTTATGATGACCATCCAATAAATCGAGCTAAAATTCGCTTGGGAATTCGAGGGTGAAGCCGCGCTGCACGATCACTTTCTAAACCTACGATCGGGACGAAGAAGCAGCGCGGCTACCCAATTAAAGAGAAGCTGGCGGCAGTCGACCTCATTGAGAGGATTGGACTCACTGCCGCCGTTGAAAGCTGGGCCACCCGCACGGCACGGTGCATGGGTGGTGGGTCGGTAGGACCAAGCTGCGCGTCTACGAGGGGAATAAGTTGGACAAGACGACCAAAGGGCAGGGACGTAAGGAAAGCTTTCCATTTACCTCTGCCCTTTTGACGTACACGAAAGACGTACACCGCGACGAAAAAGTGAGTTATTAAATTTTATAGTATTTTATTATTACTTACTCTTACTGTTTAACTCTTGTAGTTTCTTACTACATCAGGAATAATTGCTTTTATTCAAGAGAGCTACCCTGACTGGATAGAGGCCTACGCGGAGAACAAGAAGTCTGACGAGAGTTGCAGACGGGCCCTTGAACGTCTACTGCAGCGAACCGCCGACCGGTATTATCTGTACAATATTATTGCATTATTAACTGAGTTATTAATAAATAAATAAATTGAACCTGATTTAAGTTACGGATTCTCAACTCAAAAAGTCCAAGAAACCAAGCTCCCAAGTGTGGATCTGCAGTGCTTAAAAACGGATTTTGCAATTGAATTTTGGAGTGTACGGTTCATACTCTCTACCGGAAATGTACAACATGGATGAAACGGCCATCCAGTTCGACATGCCGCCAGCAAGAACCTGGACAATTAAAGGGCGAAAAGGATCAGCTAAAATCCAAAACCTGACAAAACACTGCGGACGCATGACGGCTGTCTTGACAGTTCGCGCTGATGGTAAGTTGTTATATATATATTTTTTCCTTGCACTAATTATAAGTTAAATATATATATGTTTACTTTTGTTTACTAAAAATGTTTGTTTTTGGAAAAAAAACTTCCGGTTCTCTTCATACTGCGCGGCAAACGCGGCGGACTTATTGATTCCAACGAGTTAAGCCCGCCAAGTGGTCACTTTTACACAGTACAAGAGTTTGGCTGGATGGATACAGTCGGCTGGGAGGTTTATGTGCAAAATATTTAAAATATGAAATTGACTCCCCTGCCCTCCTCTTCGCGGACAATTTTTATTGTCACGTTTCAGAGGAGGGTATGCGTGTAGTAGCCGAACAGGCATGCGCTACAATGGTCCCATTACCCGCTAAAGCTACATCGGTTTGTCAACCGCTTGATGTAGGGGTAATAGAACCTTTAAAGTCTCGAATTCAAGGTAAATTACTACCCCAAAAAGGCCTTACGGCTGCTGAAAAACGTCTTCGAGCCATAAAAACTACAATTGCAGCTTGGGAAAGTTTCCCAACGAGCACGTAATTCGTAGCTTTGCTGTTCGACTTGAAGCTATCTTGCTCGAGCAAAGTTCATAAAAGACCGCCAGGTTTCCTTCCATGAAAGGAAATTTGGTCAGGAAATCGCCCGTACGTGGTAGTTTGGATCCTTGTACGAGCTGAAGCTGATGATCCTCGGACACTGTGGTCAGGATTGGGGGTCGGGGAAAACTAAGCGTATTTATGCAGTTTGTGGACAAGCGCAAGGGTGGTGACACAGTAGCTGCTACCAATCGCTACAAACAGCTTCAGCCTCTAAGCCTTTTGCTGGAATTCTACGTGGAGAATAAGGCGCTCACAAGCTGGAAGGGCTTCTCAAGCTTGATCACACCACCGCGATTTTGACGTCGAAGGATATATCTCGGGATAGAAAAACGGAAAGGAAAGCGTAATGGGTTGCAGAGCTACCAGATGTCGAGGCATTTGTGGAGTGGCTAAGTGGTCATTTGAAAAGTGCTTTCAAACATCGGATATCCCACTTTTATCGACGGGGTCGATTCGAGATGGAAACGTTCGTCGCTGCACACAATGCATCCTTGCTCTACTGTTGATTGCAGCACCTCCGCAACGTCTCCAGCTTCTCCCCGGAATGGATATCTCAAACACCTTGAAAGATTCTGGGGTTTGTACAGGTGGTTTATTCCGGAGCACAAGACTACCCATTTGTACGGTTCCACGATTGTGTTCATCCCACAGCACTTCTTGAAGGAGGTCGACAACTTCAAGTTGCTTCACCAGGAGCTGCTGAAGGTGCAGTACACACGGACCAAGGATTCCGGCTTTTTAAAGAAAGGAGTTTTTTTTCATTGCTACTGACGGTCACCCAGAGCGATACCTGACACGAATTCTCGAAGAACATGTCCATGACAAGTTTTCCAAGCACGTGACCATGCGCAACTGCCGAAGTATTAACGTCACTACGAGGGTCACCATGCCAAGAGCATGAAGGAGATGTATGAGCTTTCACGGCTCATGTATCATTCATTCGGCTGATCTAACGTCACAGAAAAGACATCTCGCCGAGCAACTTGGAAATCGCTTCACCACTCTTCATCAATTAAGTCAAAGACCCGCTGCAAGTTCCACTGTTTCAAACAGACACAAATGTCTCCGGCGATGATGGTCTCACCGTGGATGATGATCTTGGCTATGCCATGTGTAAACTTGCACGGCAGCACAACCACCATATCTTGCGGCTATGCTCTCTAGTGCTCATCCTTATCCTCCGTCACTACGATGGCGATCGTGGCGCCGAAAATTGGGTGAGCCATAAATTTTGACCTACTTTGTTTTTCTTCGACACTTTCTGGAATTCTCAATGCGCACTCCGCAAGTATCAGACGTGTCATTGTTTGATCTTTAGCGGCCTTTTCCTTGACTTGAGCCTCAAATATGGCTCTCAACGTACTATGCATGCAGGCGTCTCGCCAATATATTCCAACTTACGATCTCAATCAGGTGGATCCGTGTCAAGTCGTTAACTTCAAAAGCTCCCATTAGATATTTGGCACGTCCATGCTTACGTAGTTGGATCATTTTGAAGCCTCGATTGCGGTTTGTGCAATAGGGATCCGCAAATGCGAGGATAGCGCAACAAATTAGGATGAAAACATTGCTAATTCGTGACGAACTAGCATTTATAAATTAAATGTCAACAAAACTATGATCACCATCTACTGGTCTGGTACATGTATACACTGTGACACATCATCTCCTGTGTCTGCTTTATAAAGCTGATTGATGCTCATTAACTTCCATTGTTAATGGCGACACGCCAGCATCTGCGGATATATCGATCTCTGGAGCAGGGTATGGTAAAAGTAGTTATTATAGTGCAGTTGTTATTGGCGTATACGGCTGGAATAATCTATCATTACACATGATACATAAAAAATAGTTCTGCATCAGATAAGAAAATGAAATCGCAAGCGTGAGGGCTTACGATAAGCGAGATATAAATGTTATAAGACTTGTATGATTTGCACGGATTGTTTCTTTTGGGCTGTGAATATTATGGTGATTATATTGTTTCCGATAGTCTTACAACACAGTCTAAAGAGTACTACTGTAATAATGTGGCTCAGGGTTTCACAGTCGGAATTGTGAAAAATAACATTCAGCATCTCAATTGTTATATTTCACAAATAATGAGTCGGCTGTACAGTGTACCATTGGAGGAAAGCTTTTCATTGAAGTAACAACGTTTTAGAGGCCAAAATACGTATAATGTTGGCTGATCGGGACAATAGTAGGAGTGCAGTAGCTTAATAGATGCACTAGACAAGGAGCATTACGTGGGTTTCTCGCTCTGCTCTGATAAAGCCCCGAAGCGTTCGCTTTTATCATCATGTTTGAACAGCCTGGCTCAACGTTCAGTCAATAGTACAATACGGTATTGAAATATATGACCGTGGTACGAGAGGCGGCAGAATTAGGCCGAATACTGTACGTCAAGCTAAATAGACTTGCTTTTCTCGTCTCTACTTCATATAAACCCAGAAAACAAAATAACTTGGGTTTGTTTAGGGGTCACATTCTCGTATGAGA
>NW_003303333.1:0-2244 GCF_000142945.1 Phytophthora infestans T30-4 | reverse complement strand
CCAAGGATTCCGGCTTTTAAAGAAAAGGAGTTCTTTTTCATTGCTACTGACGGTCACCCAGAGCGATACCTGACACGAATTCTCGAAGAACATGTCCATGACAAGTTTTCCAAGCACGTGACCATGCGCAAGTGCCGAAGTATTAACATCACTACGAGGGTCAACATGCCAAGAGACATGAAGGAGATGTATGAGCCTTCACTGCTCATGTATCATTCATTCGGCTGATCTAGCGTCACAGAAAAGACATCTCGCGGAACAACTGGGAAATGGGCTTCACCAACTCTTCATCAATCATATCTCAAGAGAACCCGCTGCAAGTTCCACTGTTTCAAACAGACACAAATGTCTCCGGCGATGATGGTCTCACCGTGGATGATGATCTTGGCTATGCCATGTGTAAACTTGCACGGCAGCACAACCACCATATCTTGCGGCTATGCTCTCTAGTGCTCATCCTTATCCTCCGTCACTACGATGGCGATCGTGGCGCCGAAAATTGGGTGAGCCATAAATTTTGACCTACTTTGTTTTTCTTCGACACTTTCTGGAATTCTCAATGCGCACTCCCGCAAGTATCAGACGTGACATTGTTTGATCTTTAGCGGCCTTTACCTTGACTTGAGCTACCACTTGCGCCTCAAATATGGCTCTCAACGTACTATGCATGCAGGCGTCTCGCCAATATATTCCAACTTACGATCTCAATTAGGTGGATCCGTGTCAAGTCGTTAGCTTCGAAAGCACCCATTAGAAACTTGACACGTCTATGCTTACGTAATTGGATCATTTTGAAGGCTCGATTGCGGTTTGTGCAATAGGGATCCGCAAACGCTGGGAGAGCGCAACGAAATTAGGAAGAACACATCGCTAATTACGAAACGAACTAGCATTTATAAAATAGATGTCAACAAAACTATGATCGTTATCTACCGGTCTGCCCAATAGCTCTTAACCACGCTGATAGAGAGATTCCACTTAGTACACGCCTCCAGTAGGGATGTCACTCTTTCGCACAACTGATCCCACGATTTCGCCGGGATTAGAATGTCGTCGATGTAAGATCTGCGTCCTGACACGGGCGGGGTTCCAGGATCCCCTGGCTCCCCCGCTTCGAATGGATCCACTTCCGTATGGCCTTCCCCAGACCCACCTGTTTCGGACTCCGGTATTCGGGTCAACCCATAGAGGGCGTTATCGATCAGGCGTTGGTAGATCTGGGGTGCGTTCTTCAATCCAAACGGCATCCGGTTCCACTCGAACAGTTCAAACAGTGTGATGAATGCGGATATTGCGCGAGCTCGATCCGTAATAGTCACCACCCAGAAACCACTGGCCATGTCAAGAGAACAGTACCAGAGTACTTTATCTAGATCTTCCAACAGCTCATTGATTAGAGGCATCGGATACACCATCAATCGAGTCAGACCGTTAACCAGCCGGTAATCTATGCACAGACGTATATCCACCCCGTTCTTCTTGATGATGATTACCACTGGGGATGCCCACGGGGACGTTGAGAAACTGATGATCTTGGCTTGCAGCAGGGCCCTTAATCAGATCCGATAGTTTTTCTCGGAACTGAGGCGCCACCTTCCTCACCCTTTGAGCGATCGGTTTCGCGTCGCCGACATCGATGTCACATTTGACTCCGCGGGCAGCGGGCGGTAACGCATTACCTTTACCAATCAGCAGATGTCGGCTCTCCCAGATTTTTCTGACGCAGACGATCCACTTCAGCAGGTTCATTCGCCCCTGAATCCACTTGGATATCATCAATCGTGACCTCTTCTGTGGTCAGTGGTACCTCCGGGATCACCGCCATGCCTTCTCCTAGATCCTCGGCGTGTAGATCCCCGCCTTCACGGTAGCAGACTTGCTCATCTTCCGTCTTCGTAGGATCCACCATTGGATCCAAACACCGCGACCCTCTTTCGCCTGGCAGTCCTTCTGTCTTCGGGGGATCAGGTACCCTGGTATCAGGGAAACCACCAGTTGGATCTAGTCGGTCCTCTAACGAGTTTAAACCCGACGGTTCTGGTTTGACTAGTGTTGCCACTCTCGATAGGGATCCAGGCACTTTATCCAATGGAAAGCTTGGATCCACTTGTGGATCAGCGGGATCCGGCTGTTCGGCTTTAGCCCTCTGCAATCCTTCATCCACCGACCCGCAAGAAACCCCGTCCTCATTCTCAATGGTAAGTCGCCACGACGTCATATAAAGACTCGTTCCAAGTCTGAATT
>NW_003303332.1:23174-25968 GCF_000142945.1 Phytophthora infestans T30-4 | reverse complement strand
TTCTCTACAGGCGTCGCGCGGCCGTCGGAGGGTGTATTATACTTTCGAGGTAGGAAGTATGATATCGCAACGGCGAACCAGTGGGCTGTACCTTACAGCCCGTACTCGTCGCAGAAGTACAGCTGTCACATTAGCGTGGAGATTCGCACGGCTATCACGGCTGTCAAGTATCTATTCAAATCTGTGAGCAAGGGATCCGACATTTATCATGTTTTGAATGTGTCCCGTCAAATCCTTTGTACGGATCCTTTGTACGGATTTGACGGGACACATTTAAGACATGTTAGATATCGTGGTGTGATATAGCTTTGAGGTTTCTGACATGAAGACAGAGCTCAATTTGCACATCCCAAACAACGAAAGCTCGAAAACAACGCCCATCCGTGCCAAGATTCAAGGCCACGCGAGAATCAGAATTCGGGATTCAAAACGTTGCAGTAGAGATGGAAGCAAAGCGAAAGACGAACCTTATTCAATATCTTGATTATCGAGAACAGCATCTTTGGCTCGGTACAGAACGCTTCCCAAATATTAAAGATTCAATTTGTCTCTCTCCAATAACAGCCCTTGAACGTGCCTTCTAGAGGTCTTTTTGTTGGCGGCGAGCGCACTAGTAAATGTGACGAGTTGCTGGAGTCGCCATTCCGATGCTTTTTAACGAGGTGCATGCATCAGAGTGGATAATGCTGACCGATGAAATGAAATACTCGTATTTCCGAGATTCCGTCTATAGAGAACCGCCGACATCAATAACATGCTGAGTAACTGCTATCGTAGTCCGCACTTTTACCCCCTCCATTCGGACGCTTTACGACACGTCGGTTGGTGTTCAAGCGGTAGTTTTTCATGCAGTAATTCGCAGTTTTCATTGAGCTGAGCACTTGGCCTTCCACCAGCTCATGAGTGCCGTGAGCCCGATTAAGATCAATTAAAGGCGTCTTCATGAGAGCTAACGGTCGCTGTTGTGGAGCTTGCGATAGTGATATTATTTCCATTTACATCTCGAGAAACTCAAATCAATGTCACTCCACGATATTTATCATGTTTTGAATGTGTCCCGTCAAATCCTTTGTACGGATCCTTTGTACGGATTTGACGGGACACATTTAAGACATGTTAGATATCGTGGTGTGATAGAGCTTTGAGGTTTCTGACATGAAGACAGAGCTCAATTTGCACATCCCAAACAACGAAAGCTCGAAAACAACGCCCATCCGTGCCAAAATTCAAGGCCACGCAAGAATCAGAATTCGGGATTCAAAACGTTGCAGTAGAGATGGAAGCAAAGCGAAAGACGAACCTTATTCAATATCTTGATTATCGAGAACAGCATCTTTGGCTCGGTACAGAACGCTTCCCAAATATTAAAGATTCAATTTGTCTCTCTCCAATAACAGCCCTTGAACGTGCCTTCTAGAGGTCTTTTTGCTGGCGGCGAGCGCACTAGTAAATGTGACGAGTTGCTGGAGTCGCCGTTCCGATGCTTTCTAACGAGGTGCATGCATCAGAGTGGACAATGCTGACCGATGAAATGAAATACTCGTATTTCCGAGATTCCGTCTATAGAGAACCGCCGACATCAATAACATGCTGAGTAACTGCTATCGTAGTCCGCACTTTTACCACCTCCATTCGGACGATTTACGACACGTTGGTTGGTGTTGAAGCGGTAGTCTTTCATGCAGTAATTCGCAGTTTTCATTGAGCTGAGCACTTGGCCTTCCACCAACTCATGAGCGCCGTGAGCCCGATTAAGATCAATTAAAGGCGTCTTCATGAGAGCTAACGGTCGCTGTTGTGGAGCTTGCGATAGTGATATTATTTCCATTTACATCTCGAGAAACTCAAATCAATGTCTCTCCACGATATATATCATGTTTTGAATGTGTCCCGTCAAATCCTTTGTACGGATCCTTTGTACGGATTTGATGGGACACATTTAAGACATGTTAGATATCGTGGTGTGATATAGCTTTGAGGTTTCTGACATGAAGACAGAGCTCAATTTGCACATTTTTCCGCTCCCTAACCTTGTAACCTGTCCGTCCGTCTGTCAATAAGTCCGTCCGGTTCCTTTCTTGCTGCGTTTTCCTGCCTTTTCGCATGGCTACACCCGGCCTTTCCAATAGAGTTTCCTCCCATCTTTCCGACCGCGCCTACCTTTCTGACTCGACTTAACTATGCCAAAATTACAAATATATCCAAAAGCGTGACGCAATTAACTCGCGCCCTGATTGGGCAATATTTTTCGACTCATTTTTCATTCAAAACACAAAATTGGATTTTTGAGCGACGGCGCGAAGAGGACAAGGTGCGCTGGCTGTATAATAGCAGTAGGGTAGTTTTAGATGTATATGCATGTATGTACGGGCGTGGGGCTCCTTGCCCTACTATATATTCAAGAGAGACCTCTCAGGATACAGTCTGAGGCTTGCCCCGAGACTCCAAAGTGGTATGGCAGTTGGTAGCGATAGCAATCAGGTTGGGGTGGGTGTGACTGGGAGCGTCTACCACCATGCACGCGCCTAGGGGTCCTAGACCCACCGCGAGTGTCCACGCTCCAAAAGCGAGTGGCGCGTGCTGCCAATTGGCCAAACCGAAGTTGCAGCCACATGCGGAAGAATCGTTACAGTCCCGCAATACAGAGGTGCTCTTAAAGTGTGAGCTCCCACATCAAAACACACTTTGCGAGAGCACTTCTGGCGGGACGGAAAGGAATGCAGCAGTCGGTCTCACAAGAGCAAGGAGCCCAAGAAACAAGTGCAAGGACAGCTCAAGAACAAGAGATCAAGAG
>NW_003303332.1:15684-22727 GCF_000142945.1 Phytophthora infestans T30-4 | reverse complement strand
TTGCTGCACCTGCGACAGCAGGACGTGCGCCACAGTGGGTGGACTGCGAACACGTCCTGTCAACGCTGTCGCTACTCGGTAAACTTAGTATGGATGACGCCCTATGAGCCATACCCGCTCGTCGTTTACCAGGACGACAGCCAAAACGTCGTGGAGCCCTCGTACGGGATTCTAGCGACGAGCACTTCTTTAGTGCTAAGAACCTCATGCAACAGCTAACGAAAGCTCCGGGAAGATGCCTCCACTTCTAAAGCAGGCGACAGTCCAGCTCAAGATACGAGGACATGGCAAGAGCCCCGAGGAAAAGGAAAAGGTTTCCCAACAACTGAGTAGCGGGCTTTGCTGTACAATTAACTCGACTAACTCTGTTCAATGATTAGAATTACCCGCGAGAAACTAGATGATCGCGTACAACGAGCCCGGCGTGAGAACGCATCCCAATCCCACGAAGAGTCGCGTAAGGAAAGACATCTCCGTAAACAGAGGCTTCGTAGCGCAGAGGCCCGCTACCGCAAGCAATCCAAGAATTGGAGCAGCTCGAGTTAGTTGAAACCCCAGCACCAACTGAATCCGGACAGATGAGAGCTTCTGGTCCGGTGGTAGAGCGTGAGGAGAAAACGGAAGAAGACGATCCTGCGGAGTATCAACGACGATTCGAGGAGGAGACGCGTCGCAACAGACAACACGATACCCACGACTTTCAGATTGGAATGTCAGGACCTACGGTCGACGATAGCGCAGCAGCTACACGTGCGCGTGATGCAGAAAGAGCCCGCGTCAGGCGAGCTGCTATGACGAGTTCACAAAAACAACGGGCCCAAGAGAAAGACGCGGAGAGAAAGCGCATACGCAGAGCTAACAGATCCGAATCCCAGGTTATTCGAGATCGGGACCGAAATGCCGAACAAGCGAGGGTCCGACGGGGTCGACTGGAGCCAGAAGGCCTCTCAGTTCATCGAGCATATAGCCGCGACGCGCAAGCCAACCACAGAGCCACAAGACCAGAGGAGGCCAGTCAAAACGCAAGGTTTCGTGATGCAGTGGAACACGAAGTTCGTAGGGAAGGCATGTCAGATGAGCAGCGTCAATCCGAGCGCGATCAGAATACGGCTTCACGGAGAGACCACAGAGGGGACATGACGGATGATCAGCGTCAAGCAGAGCGTGAGTTGAACGCAGCCGCTCACAGAGCTGGCAGAGAAGCCATGACGGAAGAGCAAAGGGAGCTGCGAAAAGAGAAAGAGCGGTTCCGCCGGCGGTCTCGGCAGTATAAGAAGGGCCTCGCACACCACGAAAGTTTTGACCCTTCCAGAGTTTCCGGGGGCCGTCACTACTTCACGCGCTACACAGACGCCAATCGGGAGAGCGAGCGGGTTTGTCACTACTGCAACGCTTGGAAGTTTCCGCAAGAGACAGATGGATGCTGCTGTCGTAACGGACTGGTGTTCGTTCCATCTTCGCGAACAGCACCTGATGCGCTTCTGACACTTTTCGAAAACCCGACCTTCATGCGGTCAATCCGGGCCTACAACAACGTATTCGCGTTTACGTCCATGGGAGCTTCGCGGTCTCGGCCTCTAAGCGTTGACGAAAGCGTGACACGGAATGGTGTCTACAACTTCCGTGTACAAGGGTCAGTGTGTCATCGCATGGGATCGTTACTACCTCCTACCTTCGGTCGCTCCATGTATGCCCAAGTTTACTTTAACGATCCAGATATGGATGCACGTGTGCGAAGCCGTATGAACATGACGCAAGGCCTCGATCGTGCCGTCATGGAAACAATTGACCAGATGATGGTGGCGCACAACCCGTATACACAAGAATTTATCAACGCGCGTAGATTTTTGATAGATCGTGGTTGGGATGCGTATGCAGCAGCCATCAGGGAGCACGAACGACGCCGAGCGGCAGGGGAAGACGTTGATGAGCATGATCCGTCATTAGCCTTCAGTAATTTTCTTCCAGAGGGGGATCACCTTAAGCTGCGTCTGCACGTCACACGGAATGCGAACCCGGGTACGCATAACACCCCAACGGCATCGGAGGTGGCAGCCGTTGTGATCGATACAAACGCGGCTGAACATCGGGATATAATCCTACACACGACAGGAGGAGGTTTCAAGCGCATATTTGAGACGAGCGTTACCTACGACCCGCTGCAGTACCCTCTACTCTTTCCGTACGGGGATAATGGCTGGACTTACGATATCCCGTACGTTGGTAATCCCGTCGATCGCCACGGTGACCCCTTAACCATGTCCGTTCGGGAATATGAGGCGTATCTGCTTTACGACCGGACGGTTAGTAA
Organism: Phytophthora infestans T30-4; assembly: GCF_000142945.1. Taxonomy (NCBI): domain Eukaryota; phylum Oomycota; class Peronosporomycetes; order Peronosporales; family Peronosporaceae; genus Phytophthora; species Phytophthora infestans. Next base: position 20,416 of record NW_003303332.1, on the reverse strand, counting down.
TTCGCTTATCCTGCGCGGTGGGCGACTGACGCAGCAATACTGCGTTGACCAATGGGCCAAATGCGAACAAGAACGCCTGCGCTTCATCAAGAAGAACCAGCTCCAGTATCGATTGGAAACCCTCCAGGGACTCACGGACGCGTTGCGTGGCGAGTCTGTTGAAATCCACAGAATGGCAGCTGACGACGAGGCGGCCATACGTAGGACTCGGCGTGGGAATTATACGGAGCAGGAGTCGGCGGAGCCAGATGCGGGTGAGGTTGAACGCAAGATAATTATACCTCCGAAGTTTACAGGTGGTCCCCGCTACATGTACCAACGCTTCTTGGATGCCATGGCTATCGTCCGTGAAACAGGAGCCCCGAACCTGTTCATTACGATGACATGCAACCCGAACTGGCCTGAGATCAAGGAAAACTTACGCCGTGGGGAAAAGGCATCCGACCGACCGGACATCGTGACCCGCGTGTTCATGGAGAAACTAAAAGCTCTTAACAAGGATCTCGATGAGGGTGTGCTGGGGATTCAAGCCGCTCGAGTCCATGTAGTGGAATATCAGAAGCGTGGTCTTCCCCACGCCCACAGACTCCTTATCCTGCGTCCGGAGGACAAGCCCACTACCAAGGAAGACGTCGATAAGCTGGTGTCCTCGGAGCTCCCGGATAAAGAGAAGTACCCCGAGCTGTACGATACGGTGATTTCTAATATGCTGCATGGACCCTGTGGTCAACAGAACCCGAGCTGCCCGTGTATAAAGAACGGAAGGTGTTCCAAGAAGTTCCCAAAGGCGCTCGCGGACGAAACGGTGATGACCCCCGACAAATACCCCACGTATAAGCGTGGTCGCCGTCCGGATGGAATTCTGTGCCATAAGGGGAAAGTATGGGACAACGCGACCATCAATCAATGGGTGGTCCCCTACAATCCGTTCCTGTCGCAGAAATACAACTGCCACATTAACGTCGAGGTTTGTGCCACGAACAAGGCCATCAAGTACATCTACAAGTACGTCTACAAGGGCTCGGACATGACGACAATCACGATTGAAGGCGAAGAAATTCGGGCGAACGAAATTCTTCAGTATCTCCTTGGGAGGTATATTTCTCCGGTAGAAGCTTGCATGCGGCTATTCATGCATCCAACACAAGGATCAACACATTCTGTCGTGAGGCTACCTATCCACTTGGAAAGAATGAGCATGGTTGCTTATCGCGACCAAGCGACGACCCCCCAGCTTCACAACTTGATTAACCGCGGGGACAGATCAATGCTGACGGAGTTTGCAAGCTGTGCGCGCGTAACCCAGAAGCTACGGTCAATCTACTGTACAAGGATGTACCGCGGAAGTACAGGTGGACGGAACACAAGACGTGGGAAGCCGTACGAGAAGTACGTTGCTTCTCTGGGACGCTTGGTACACGTATCTCCGCAGGACCCGGAACGCTTCTACTTGCGACTTCTCCTGTGTAACCGACGCTCGCCTAAGTCCTTTGCGGATCTTCGAACGGTTGATGGTACGGAACATCCTACATATCAGCAAGCCGCTTTGGCGCTTGGGTATTTGGAAAATGACGACGAGTGGATACATTGCTTACGCGAAGCCGCCGAGGTCAAGATGCCGTACCAGCTACGCCAACGCTTCGGCATCATTTTGGTTTACTCGATGCCTGGTAATGCCAAAGATCTATGGGATAGGTTCAAGAAGGATATGTCAGAGGATCATGCACGAAGCATTGAGGAAAGAGACACAGACCTGCATAATGTACGCGAAGAGGAGGTGCGTCTTCGAATGGCGGAGTACAAGGCGTTGAAGAATTTGGCTGATTACTTGGTTTCGAACCAAAAGTCCCTCGACATGTACGGCCTTCCTCTGCTAGCCGATTACGACGATGTATCCGCTCAAGTAGACGACCCGGATTCAGCGTCTGTTGATGTTGTCCAGCAAGAGATTGACGCTTACCCCCTAAACGAACTGGAGCATGTTGCGGAGCAGGCAGACCACCTGAACAGCAACCAGAGGGATATTTTTGACCAAGTTATTGCTGCTGTGAGCAGACCGGTTGGAGGGGAGAAGCTTTTCTTTTTGGATGGTCCGGGTGGAACAGGAAAATCGTTTCTACTCGAGCAAATACTCGCTCACGTTCGGATGCAACGTAAGGTTGCCATCGCGGTTGCATCGAGTGGGATTGCAGCCACTCTGTTAACTGGAGGTCATACCGCGCATTCAACGTTCCGGATTCCCCTCAAACTAACAGAGACGTCGACGTGCAGCCTTTCATGGCAGAGCCAAAAAGCCGAATTGATTCGTAGCGCGAGTTTGATCATTTGGGACGAAGCGCCGATGATGAACCGAGCTTGCTTTGAGGCTGTTGACAGGTCGCTTCGGGATATCATGAAGAACGAGCTGGAGCCGTTCGATGGAAAGGTAATGGTGCTCAGCGGTGATCACCGCCAGATTCTACCTGTACTGAAGGATGCTACGCGTGCGGAGACGATTCAAGCTTGCTTCAAGTCTTCTTCCCTATGGGAGCATTTGCGTCAAGTGCGGCTGACCGAGAACATGCGTGTCCGCACCGCCCCAGACGCGGCCAGTGCGGCTGAGCTAGCAGAGTTCTCTGAATTTTTACTTCAAATCGGAGAAGGCCGTTATCTAGTCAACCATGAGATCGGTGATGGCGACATATGCCTTCCACGCGACATGTGTATCATCCCAGAACGACGGGTACAACAAATTACCTCTGATGAAGAAGATGCGGATATGGAGCCTCCCCCAAGTTTCAGGCTACTACCTCCGGCGGACGAGGAACACGAGCGAGACTTGGACGAAGTTGAAGAAGACCGACGAGTCCGCAATGTCAACGGCTTTATAGATGCGGTGTACCCGGGCGTTGATACTGAGAATATACCCGATGAATACTTCGTTGAGCGGGCCATACTAGCCCCCACAAATGCAAGTGTTCGGCGTATCAACGACATGGTTGCGGAACGGCTATCGGGTGAAACGAAGGAGTATCTCTCGGTGGACAGCCTCGAAGGGGTCGCGGACGCAAACATGTTTGAGCAGGAATTCTTGAACTCTCTTAACTTCTCCGGTATCCCTCCGCACAGGATTGTTCTGAAGGTTGGAACACCTATCATCATGATTAGAAACCTGAATAGCGACGCAGGACTTTGCAATGGAACGCGGCTTCGGGTTGTGTCACTGCGCGAGAGAAGCATCGAGGCCAGCATTATGTCCGGGCCGTTCAAGGGTAAGAAGGTGTTCATTCCTCGGATCGTCTTTTATAGTGAGGACGATGACAAGGAGTTCCCGTTCAAACTCAAGCGTAAGCAGTTCCCCGTGGTTCCAGCGTTTGCCATGACTATCAACAAGGCCCAAGGACAATCGATCCACCACGTGGGTATCTACTTGGAATCACCGGTCTTCGCACATGGCCAGCTGTATGTGGCTTTGTCGAGAGTTATTTCAAGGAAGGCGATCAAGATTGCTGTGGATCCAGAGGCCATCGATGAGGACGGGAACGTACACACCAACAATATTGTGTACAGAGAGATCTTTGGAACGCGGACTTGGTAGGTCACGTAATGCATATAATATATTTAGCTTTGATCTCGAAATGCTCTTTAATCCACCGCAGCGCAGTGGAGGCGGACAGCCCACACTACACCAACCAACCATGCCCTAGCGTCCGCGGAGCGGGCGCCCAGACCGCTAGTAATCCATCTTACCTCTCTAGTGGAGTGTGTTGTCTGTCAGTCCGTCCGCGGCTAGGGTATATTAATGTAACGCAAATGCGGGCGTTCTACTGGCTGCCGAGCGCAGCGAAGGCGGCCTCGATTAGCTAAAATTGCAATATGTGGTGTACATATTATATGTGGTCTACACATCGTACTTAAAATGCACAGTTCAAATTTCATTTTGCCCCCATTTTCAAAACGGAAGCTGCGGAGCGCCACGACACTAAAGGTACGCTGCGTGTATGCATGTTAGTTTATAGGAGTAGCTAGCAAGACACACATACACAGATAGTCGGAGGTTCCTGGGGCTGCTTAGGGGGTAGCTTATAACTTGCGGGATTTTATCCTGCAAGTAGGTAGCCGTGCTATGGGGATTTAGTTCCAGAGCCCTCTGGATTCTTGGGGCTTTATCCCACCGCCCACTCTGCGCGAGAGCACATTTGGCACCTGGTTCATTGACCGCAAACCCGACAGCGAACCAGTTGAGCCGGTCGTTAATGGTTATTGATGGGCACGCACATTGCGTGCGTGCAGTTGGTCAGGAGGGGTACCGTAACTGGCCTCTTTTAACCGACAGATGGGATGGGGGCTGTAATAGCCTATCAATAACCAGCCTTTGCAATTAACGGCCGCCTTTTTGGCAAAAGGATATCGCACCTCAAGCTACAGTACTACCCGGGGGCCCAACTCTGAAGATTCGACTGCACAATTTGCAAACTAAAACCGCTCCGGGCCTCACGGCCCGTGACTGTGGGATAAGTGATCGGAGATAACCTTGATGGGGGCAAGCAATCCCGGGTAGTACGCATATTCCAACACACTACTCGATGAAAACCTACTGTTACGTGCGGTGTACTTAGACATTGTCTAACGCGTCACGTTTTCGTGTTCGCAGAACTATGGGTCGGAGTAAGCGAAAGAGAACGCGCGAGGAACTGGAGGAGGCCCTGCGCGAGAACGAACGGATCAACGCGACACCCAGGCAAGAGGAAAA
>NW_003303332.1:12849-15515 GCF_000142945.1 Phytophthora infestans T30-4 | reverse complement strand
GGGGGCCCTCGGGCAAACATGCGAGCGAAGATGACCGCTTTTCGGAGCCGCACGGTTTCGGCGGATTCTGGGCGTGCTGGTCTGTGGGGGAAGCTGCAGTCCGCCTCACATCCGTAGATCAGCTAGCCGGACATCGTGCGCGCCTGTATGCCTGCGAGACGCCCCAATAGCGTTGAGTTCTGAGAGAAAGGCCCCAACTGATTCGACCGAAGTGCGCGCCAGGAAAGCCTGCCAACGTCGAGAAGGTGATGGGCCCTCAAGAAGCAAAATAGACACAGCCGCCCTCGCAAGCTGACCGCCCGAAACGTCAGGTACATTGAGCAAAAGAAGAAGCAGAAGAGCAGGTGATTTGGATATACATCCTTATATCCCCTTACCCCGCATAGTTTTGTATACTGGCTGACGGTGCAAGGCTTGGGGTCGCACATACTGTAAGCTGACTGTGGCGCTACCAGGCGTGTTGACGCACCTATAGAGCGTAGCGCGTTTCATATAATAACTAGCACGAGGTATGTACTGTGTACCTCGGCAAGCTGGCCGTCCCTATCTGTATACGCGTCACCGTAGATGGCACGTACCCTCGCTCACGTGGGCACACGCAAAACCATGTTATCTGTACCATCAGCTCTTATAGCGCTCACAATTTAAACCACAGTATTGAGTGGGAACTACGTGCGACGAATGAGCTGCTGTTTACATAGATACTACCACTGCGTGGCAGTGCATACCGTACAGATGGACGTGGCAAGGCGATGTGTCTGAATGCAATATTGTACTTTAGTGTCCTGTTCATAATTGCCGAGATGAGAGCTCGGTTGAGTCGCGGATGACTATAAGGTGTACCCGCCTCGCGCGTATATATCGCGTTGGCTACTGCTAACAGATGCGCGTTCAGCATACCTGTATCGCTGCGGAATGGCCTGTGCCCAGTTAGTGACGCGCTTAATTATACAGACTGATACACCAATAGCGTAAGCACAGAAAGCTAGCACGACGACGCAAAAGTCCCGATAAAGAAACAGTGACCCCATACATAGGTTGGGCTATCACGAGCGCGTGGCAAATACACTCATTAACGACCTTGCGATATATGCACGGACACATCAAATAGCACGCCGAGCTGATAAGTAGGCAGCGAAGTACTCCATCTAATGTACATGAACTATTATTCAATTCAAGTCTAGCATCACTACGATCTGATACTCTCCTACAGCCATATATCTTCGTATGTTGCAGCCGGTCAAAAGAATGTGCACGCAGTGGTGCCTCTTCGTCCGATCTGGACGAGGCCATTTGTCGTACATATCGGACCCTGTATAATGTCAGTCGGAAAGGATTTACGCCACTCTGTCAGTCAGTAGCTATGCAAATAAGTCAGAAAGTACGTCAGCTATGCAAGTAAGATCAATGCATGCGGAAGATAGTGGAAATACCCTTCAGTAACATCACAAACAGCTCAGCAGAATAATTTCAAAGCATAATATTGAGATTTGTGGCGACCATCGGCAAATACTACCTATCTTAAAAGATACTTTGCGCGAGGAGCTGATTAACATTTCTCTATTCGACCGTCGCAATCGATGATATGTGTCGACTGCCTCACGGCGATGACGTGCAGATGGGTAATATGTGTGAGAAGGCGTATTTACTCCAGCTAAACTGGGATTCCTCACCAGTCTATGCCAATTTGAATCATCACTGATGCTAACATGTCTTCTGAACAGCATTTGTTAGCTTTGCAGCCACGCACGCCTCCGATTCGTGTCATTTTAGGAGCTATGCGCTCAAATGCGATTATAGACAAAACCTTCCCGGGTAAGATGGTGCTCATCTTGCAGATCATGTTAAACCCTGGTCATATCTACCATAACATGTGAGCACTCAGGATACTGTGCGGTGTTGTTTTGGAGCGTAATATAAGTAGAACACAGTATACATGTACTATATGCTACTTTGCTGTACGTAGAAACGCTAAGCACACCGCAGCGCAGCGGAGGTGGTCAGCCCGCACTACACCAACCCAACCATGCCCTAGCGTCCGCGGAGCGGGCGCCCAGAGCGCTAGTCGCTCCGCTTCTAACCTTGTAGCGTGTCTGTCCGTCCGTCCGTCCGTCCGTCTGTCAATCAGTCCGTCCGGTTCCTTTCTTGCTGCTTTTTCCTGCCTTTTCGCATGGCTACACTTGGCCTGTCTAATACAGTTTCCTCCCATCCTACCGACCGCGCCTACCTTTCTGACTCGACCTAACTATGCCAAAACTACAAATATATCCAAATGCGTGACGCGATTAACTCGCGCCTTGATTGGGCAATACCGACCGACCTGCGACACTGACTGGATCTGTCGCACGATCAGACCGTCTATCGCCCTCGCGATTGGACGTAAGGTAAACTTTTCTGCCGAGCACGAAACGCATCGATTGGATGCAAACGGCCAGGCGAGCTGCGCAGATACTGCAAATCGGGCACACTAACCACTTTATTTTCTAAGAGCTCTGCACACTTCTCAAATAGAGATATGTAATATTATTTATGTAGACTTCACAGACCAGTATTTTGTAAGAGCTCTGGGATGTTATTTTCCACACACTTTTCGAAGTAAAGACGATATTGATAATATTAGTATTATCAAAATAAGCTTCACAGGCCGCAATTGTAAGAGCTCGGCG
>NW_003303332.1:7949-12749 GCF_000142945.1 Phytophthora infestans T30-4 | reverse complement strand
AGCCGAGAGAAGCACGCATCGGTTGGAGCTGCCGGTGGCGCAGATGCCCCTTTGGAATGGGCCTTATTTAAGGAACAGCAGATCGCCACGCTTAACTGCTACGTCAAGTGATATGAGCAGCGTCAGAGGTCTTGATACATGCTCCATCCACTGAGCAAGATCGATTGCCGCATCGGAAACAATACCACTCCTGGTAGCGTGATCAGGATGCAAGGCTATTAGCTGTTCCCAAAAAAACCGTGCTGTATTTTCACTTCGAGAACGACGCAATATTGAGACGAATTGATCCAAGTCTCTTGGAGGGAATCGACGAATAAGAAACTTTACGGCCTGCAGATCACCACTTCCCGCGGCAACCTCCACAATATCTGAACCCCAACAAACATGCCCTGCGCGACTATAGAGCCATCGCAATATAGCTGTGTCTCCGACCGATGCTGCAACGTTCACTGCTTCACTGATGGTTAAACTTGGGAAAAGGGAGGCAATTAAAGCACTCCCAGTGACCGTGCAAATAGGCAACAATAACCGTCACGTAAAACCTCCCGATAATAATCGGCCAATACACAAAGTCTCTTGGCCTTGCCGGATGAACCCTCGCTACAGAGCTTCGAGTTCACCGACAGGCATAACACACTCAAACAAGCTTGACCAGACGCTTACCTTGAAGCCGGACGTCGCTCTGTGTGCTTGAGTGGAAATTCTGTTCTGTATTTAAGCTTACCCTTTCGGGTCTATTCCTAATAAGAAGTCCTAATCAACTATACAAATATCAAGTGAACAATGATCCGTTATGGATCTTCTTGCATGCCAAGCGTCGTCTGCACTGTCGCATGAGCATCTTTAACGGTCCGCGCCCTGTCCCAGACGGTAAACGTGTCTTCCAAAGGTCGCTGAGTATTCCGCGAACTCATCCCAACCGCCACTGAGGGTTCGTACCGTAGATGGTCCGCTGAATGCGAATCCGGCCAGTCCATTATTAGTAATAAGGACAGCCTGGATTCAGTGACATAGGGCCGTATCCGATACTTTGTTGAAAGCTCGAGAGTGGCGCCGTCGAGTCCCTTGCACCTTGGCGTCTCCGTACATCACCTGACCGAGGGTTCGTCGCTTGAACATCTTGGGCGGTGTCACGTCTTTGTCGACGGGTGATAATCCGCAACTACGGAGAAATCACTACACCACAATACGTTCTGGCTATCACGAGCACGTGGTATATACACCTTGCGGGATAAGGACCGGACACATCAAAAAGCACGCCGAGTTGATAAGTGGGCAGCGAAAGTACTTCATTTAATGTACATGAGCTACTATTCGATTCAAGTCTAAGATGTATACGATCAGATAATCATCCTACAGTCATCTGGCTTCCTATGTTCGGCATACATATCGGAACCAGTAAATGCCACTCGGAAAGGATCTACGCCACTCTGTCAGTCAGTAGCTACGGAAATAAGCCAGTAAGAACGTCAGCTATGCACGTAAGATCAATGTATGCGGAAGATATTGGATTGCTCTTCAGTAATATCATAAAGAGTTCAGCGGAACAATTTCAAGGCATCATATTGGTGTTTGTGGCGACCATCGGCAAATACTACCTGAAAAAAGATACCTCACGCGAGGAGCCGACCAAACCATGCTCTAAGAGACCGTCGCAATCAAAGATACGGTGTCGACTGCCTACGTGCAGATGGTAAGATGTTTGAGTAGGATATTTACTCCAGGTAACCTGGGATTCCTCACCGATGTATGCCAATTTTGAAGCATCATTGATACTGACCCGTCTTCTGAACAGCATATATTAGCTTTGCAGCCACGCGCGCCTCCGATTCGTGTCATTTTGGGAGCAATGCGCTCAAACGAGATTATAGACAGAACCTTTCCGGGTAAGATGGTGCTCTTCTTGCAAATCACGTTAAACCCTGGTCATCTACCATAACATGTGAGCACTAAGGATACTGTGTGCGGTGTTGTTTTGGAACGTACAGTAATATACGATACATGTACTATATGTTGCTTCGCTTTGAGTAGAAATTCTAAGCTCACCGCAGCGCAGCGGAGGTAGTCGGCCCTCTCTACACCAACCAACCATGCCCTAGCGTCCGCGGAGCGGACGCCCAGACCGCTAGTTTACCGCCCCCTAACCTTGCAGCGTGTCTGTCCGTCCGTCTGTCAATAAGTCCGTCCGGTTCCTTTCTTGCTGCGTTTTCCTGCCTTTTCGCATGGCTACACCCGGCCTTTCCAATAGAGTTTCCTCCCATCTTTCCGACCGCGCCTACCTTTCTGACTCGACTTAACTATGCCAAAATTACAAATATATCCAAAAGCGTGACGCAATTAACTCGCGCCCTGATTGGGCAATACCTGCCGACCTGCGACACTGACTGGATCTGTCGCACGATCAGACCGTCTATCGCCCTCGCGATTGGACGTAAGGTAAACATTTCTGCCGAGCACGAAACGCATCGATTGGATGCAAACGGCCAGGCGAGCTGCGCAGATACTGCAAATCGGGCACAGTAACCACTTTATTTTCTAAGAGCTCTACACACTTCTCAAATAGAGATATTTATTATTATTAATGTAGCCTTCACAGACCAGTATTTTGTAAGAGCTCGGCGATGCTATTTTCCGCAGACTTTCTAAAGTAGAGACGATAGTATTTTTTAATATTAAAGTAGGCTTCACGGCCAGCGCTTTTTGCAGGGACTTTGCGAATATATATATTTTGTACTTTACCTGGAACTCACCACTGCCACCGTGCAATGAAGGCGCGCAGCTGCACGAGCATTTCGCTATCTGCTCCCGTGCACCACACCCGACAGATGCATGCGCGCACGATAGATAATTGTCTTAGGCAATTTAAATTGCATGTAAAGTATGTTTTTGTTTGGAAATCTGATAATAATATATTATAGCAAAGCCAAAACGTTAGTATCAACTTTCTAATATGTTTCTAAATAATAAATACCAGCCTTATATTTCCAAGCTATTGGCTAATATTTGGACGCAAGTAATTGGTTAAAACAAAATATTTTGCTAACATCCGCACGTTTGCAAAATGGTGGGCCCTACGTGCAAGCAATGCGAGGCGAAGATTGACCCGCTTCTGCTGAACCCGCAGCGGTCTACGACGGATCCCCGAGCGCGCTGCGTCTGCTGCGGGAAGCTGCAGTACGGCTACGCATTCCGTACAATCAGCGGGCGGGACATCGTGCGGCGCTGTATTGCCTGCGAGAACAGCCCAAAAGCGGTTAAGTCCTGGGAGGAAAAGCCCCCACCACCTGATTCGGCCGAAATGCGCCGCCAGGAAAGCCTGGCAAACGTCAAGAAGGAGAGACTGGTACCCCAGCGGTCTACGACGGATCCCCGAGCGCGCTGCGTCTGCTGCGGGAAGCTGCAGTACGGCTACGCATTCCGTACAATCAGCGGGCGGGACATCGTGCGGCGCTGTATTGCCTGCGAGAACGGCCCAAAAAGCGGTTGAGTTTTGGGAGGAAAAGCCCCCACCACCTGATTCGGCCGATGTGCGCCGCCAGGAAAGCCTGGCGAACGTCAAGAAGGCGATGGGTCCTGACTGGTACCCCAAGAAGAAAAAGAGGCGCAGCCGCCCTCGCAAGCTGACCGCCCGAAACGCCAATTACATCGAGCAAAAGAAGCAGCAGAAGAGCAAGTAATTTGGATAATATATCCTTATTGCCCCCGTTACCCCGCTTATCTTTGTATTTTGTATACTGGCGGGCGGCGCGAGGCTTGGGGCCGTACATATGGTAAACTAACTGTGGTGCTGCCAAGCATCTACGGAGTGTAGCGCGTTTCGTATAATAATTAGCGCATGGTGTCTACTGTGTACCCTTGCGAGCTGGCGCTCCTATCTGCATACGGTCACGTTAGGTGGGCAGTTACCTCTCGTTCAGCGTGGGCCACCGCCCCAAAACCCGGTTTTGTGTTTCCCCCCCCACGTCTCCCAGGCATATTTTTTTTTTAAGTGTGCGCTCCCGAAATTTTAAGCTTCAGTATAGAGTGAGCACTATGCACCGACCAATAAGTTGCTGTCGACATAGACACAAGCACGTCTATGGTAGTGTTGACCATACAGGTGTCGTCGCAAGTCGATGTGCCTGTACGCAGTACTGTATTTTAGTTTCCTGTGTATAATGGTCGAGACGAGAGTCCGGTTGAGTCGCGAATGATTATAAGATGTACCCGCCGCGCGCATATTTCGCGTTGACTACTACCTACATACGCGCGGTCAGCTTGCCTGTATCACCGCGGTTATGACCTACGTCCAGTTAGTGGCGCGCTTGGGTGATCCATCAGAAGCGTAGGCGCAGAAAGCTAGCACCACGATGCAAAAGTACCGATAAAGAAACAGTGACCCCATGCATAGGTTGAGCTATCACGAGCGCGTGGCAAATACACTCATTAACGACCTTGTGATATATGCACGGACACATCAAATAGCACGCCGAGCGGATAAGTAGGCAGCGAAAGTACTCCATCTAATGTACACGAACTATTATTCAAATCAAGTCTAAGCATCACTACGATCTGATACTCTGCCTACAGCCATATATCTTCGTATGTTTGTCGTATATATCGGACCCAGTATAATGTCAGCTTTGAGGCTGGACCCCCGTGCTTCCTTGACTTGAGCCTTAAAAATACGACGTCGTCCCGCTTCTTACACCGCCATTGGGTTCAGGTCGTCTACGCTTGTCGGGTCGGATTCCTGTGTCGCTTTTCACTAGTCGCTCCTCCCGTATGGCGCTCTTCACTTGTCTCATCCCGTACTTCATC
>NW_003303332.1:4192-6390 GCF_000142945.1 Phytophthora infestans T30-4 | reverse complement strand
AGCTGACTGGACCAGCAAGCCGCCTGGAGTGACGATACCCCTAAGTTGTTTGGAATCCGAGGAGCCGGGATGGAAATGACAGTGATGTGTTCTATTCACAGAGGGCTTCTGGATTAGTACTGGAAAGGAAAGTTCGGGGTTCTATTCGAATACCACGTTGCTTAAGCTACCGTGTCCATGTTCTGGTGCTTATATTATAAAATAGCTGTAGAATAGCTCCCAGTGCACTTAAACTTTCGAGTCTAACCGCCCATGTAATTATTTTCCATTTTAATCAGGCGACAGACGCTTTCAAGATAGAAGGACATGGCAAGAGCCCAGAGGAAAAGAAAAAGGTTCCCAACTACTGTGTAGCGGGCTTTGGCGCAGAATTAACTCGACTAACTGTGTCTAATTATTAGAATTACCCGCGAGGAATTAGATGAGCGCGTACAACGAGCACGGCAGGAGAATGCTTCGCCCACGCAACTGGAACCGAGGAAAGATAGGCAGCTCCGTAAGCAAAGGCTTCGTAAAGCAGAGGCACGCTATCGCAAGGCAATCCAGAAGTTGGAGCAGCTCGACTTGGCTGAAGCTCACGCCGCATCTGAATCAGGACTGATAAGAGTATCCAGTTCAGCTGTAGAGCGTGAGGAGAAGACAGGAAATGATCCCGGCGAGCATCAACGACGATTCGAGGAGGAGACGCGTCGCGAAGGCCAATACGACACCGACGGATTTGAGATTGGAATGTCAGGACCTGCGACCGAAGATACCGCAGCAGCTACACGTGCACGCGGTGAAGAAAGAGCTCGGATTAGGCGAGCTACCATGACGAGCTCACAAAAACAACGGGCACGAGCAAAAGATGCGGAGAGGAAGCGAATTCGTAGAGCTAACAGATCCGAATCCCAGCTTATTCGAGATCGCGGACGAGATGCCGAACAAACGAGGGTACGACGGGGTCGACCGGAGCCTGAAAACTTCTTAGCTCATCATGCATATGATCGAGACGCACAAGACAACCTCGGATCCACCAGGACAGAGGAAGACAGTCCAAATGCAAGGATTCGCGATACAATGGAGCACGAAGTTGGCAGGGAAGGTATGTCGAATGAGCAGCGCCAAATTGAGCGCGAGCAAAATGCAGAAGCGCACCGATATCGCCGAAATGGCATGTCCGATCAACAGCGTCAAACTGAGCGCGATGAAAATACAGCATCGCGGAGAGAGTACAGAGAAGCCATGTCTGAGGAGCAGCAACAAACAGAGCGCGAGCGAGATACAGCAGCGCATAGAGATCGCAGAAGAGGCATGTCCGATGAGCAGCGGCAAGCACAGCGCGCCCGAGAAGCTACCGCGCTTAGAGCACGAAAAAAGGAAGCCATGACGGATGAACACAGGGATCAGCGAAAAGAGCAAGAGCGGCTTCGCAGGCGATCTCGGCAGTATAAGAAGGGCCTCGCGTACCACGATAGTTTTGACCCCTCCACAGTTTCCGGGGGTCGTCACTACTTTACGCGTTACATGGACGACAACCGAGAGAACGAGCGGGTTTGTCACTACTGTAACGCTTGGAAGTTTCCCAAAGAGACAGACGGATGCTGCTGTCGTAACGGACTGGTGTTTGTTCCATCTTCGCGAACAGCACCTAATGCTCTACTATCACTTTTCGAAAACCCGACCTTCATGCGGTCAATCCGAGCCTACAACAACGTATTCGCATTTACGTCCATGGGAGCTTCGCGGTCTCGGCCTCTCAACGTCGACGAAAGCGTGACACGGAATGGTGTCTACAACTTCCGGGTACAAGGGTCAGTGTGTCATCGCATGGGATCGTTACTACCTCCTACCTTCGGTCGCTCCATGTATGCCCAAGTTTACTTTAACGATCCAGATATGGATGCACGTGTGCGAAGCCGTATGAACATGACGCAAGGCCTCGATCGTGCCGCCATGGAAACAATTGACCAGATGATGGTGGCGCACAACCCGTATACACAAGAATTTATCAACGCGCGTAGATTTTTGATAGATCGTGGTTGGGATGCGTATGCAGCAGCCATCAAGGAGCACGAACGACGCCGCTGAAACCAAGCTACCTTATCCCCGCGTCGGGGTAGATGCAAGAAGGATGGATCCAGCAAAATATCCACGTCACACCAACCGTCCTGGATTGCTAACACGAGGATCACAAGGACTCTCTTCCAAGCTCGGCC
>NW_003303332.1:0-2512 GCF_000142945.1 Phytophthora infestans T30-4 | reverse complement strand
TGGTTTTCGGGAAAGCCCCCCCGAGGTCCAAGATGCCGGACCAGGTTACGCCAACTTTTTCGGGCATCATTTTGGGTTTACCCCAATGCCCTGGGTAATGCCAAAGATTTTATGGGACAGGTTTCAAAAAGGAAATGGTCAGAGGAATTATGCACGAAAGCATTGAAGGTAAGAGACGCAGACCTTGCATAATGTACGCGAAGAGCAGGTGCGTCTTCGAAATGGCAGAGTACAAGGCGTTGAAGATTTGGCTGATTACTTGGTTTCGAACCAAAAAGTCCCTCGACATGTACGGCCTTCCTCTGCTAGCCGATTACGACGATGTATCTGCTCAAGTGGACGACCCCGAACACAGCGTCTGTTGATGTTGTCCCAGCAAGAGATTGACGCGTACCCCCAAAACGAACTGGAGCATGTTGCGGAGCTGGCAAGACCACTTGAACAGCAACCAGAAGGACTATTTTTGACCAAGTTATTGCTGCTGTGAGCAGACCGGTTGGAGGAGAGAAGCTTTTCTTTTTGGATGGTCCGGGGCGGAACAGGAAAGTCGTTCCTACTCGAGCAAATACTCGCTCACGTTCGGATGCAACGTAAGGTTGCCATCGCGGTTGCATCGAGTGGGATTGCAGCCACTTTGCTAACTGGAGGTCATACCGCGCATTCGACGTTCCGGATTCCCCTCAAACTAACAGAGACGTCGACGTGCAGCCTTTCATGGCAGAGCCAAAAAGCCGAATTGATTCGTAGCACAAGTTTGATCATTTGGGACGAAGCGCCGATGATGAACCGATCTTGCTTTGAGGCTGTTGACAGGTCGCTTCGGGATATCATGAAGAACGAGCTGGAGCCGTTCGACGGAAAGGTAATGGTGTTCAGCGGTGATCACCGCCAGATTCTACCTGTACTGAAGGATGCTACGCGTGCGGAGACGATTCAAGCTTGCTTTAAGTCTTCGCCCCTATGGGAGCATTTGCGTCAAGTGCGGTTAACCGAGAACATGCGTGTCCGCACCGCCCCATACGCGGCCAGTGCGGCTGAGTTAGCGGAATTCTCTGAATTTTTACTTCAAATTGGAGAAGGTCGTTATCCAGTCAATCATGAGATCGGTGATGGCGATATATGCCTCCCACGCGACATGTGTATCATTAGAGAGCGACGGGTGCAAGAAATGACCTCTGATCAAGAAGACGCGGATATGAGCCTCCACCAAGTTTCAGGTTACTCCCTCCGGCGGACGAGGAGCACGAGCGAGACTTGAACGAAGTTGAAGAAGACCGACGAGTCCGCAACGTCAACGCACTCATAGATGCGGTGTACCCGGGCGTTGATACTGAGAATTTACCCGATGAATACTTCGTTGAGCGAGCCATACTAGCCCCCAAAAATGCAAGTGGTCCCCGAAAAAAAAGGTTGGGGGGAAAAAACACACAGGGTGTGGGGGAAGAGTTTTTGCGGTGGAAAAAAAAGAGAAAAAATTCTCGCGGGGAAAACCCTCTTAAAAAGTCCCCCCAAACCCAAAAAGTTGTGTGAAGAGAGATTTTGTGAAAATTTCTCTAAATATTTCCGCGCCAAAACCCCCCCCCCCCCGGGAATATTTTTTGCAGATTGGAACACTCTCTCTCGGTATAAAAACTGATAACCACCCGGACTTGCAAGGAAGCGGTTTCGGTTGTGTCATGCGCGAGAGAAGCATCGAGCCAGCATTATGTCCGGGCCGTTCAAGGGTAAGAAGTGTTCATTCCTCGGATCGTCTTTTATAGTGAGGACGCATGACAAAGGAGTTCCCGTTTCAAACTCAAGCGTAAGCAGCTCCCCGTGGTTCCAGCGTTTGCCATGACTATCAACAAAGCCCAAGGACAATCTATCCACACGTGGGTACATACTTGGAATCACCGGTCTTCGCACATGGGCAGCTTTATGTAGCGTTGTCTAGCGTGACTTCGAGGAAAGGCGATCAAGATTGCTGTAGATCCAGAGGCCATCGAGTTGGTCTGTCGTCCCAAGCTTTCGTTATCTACAGTAGTATCGCGCTCCCCAGTGAGCTCCGGTTCTACCCTGGTATCGTGTTTCAATACTCGACAGCCTCCCATTAATGGTCTCCCGCGGCTTCATGCCTGGTCTGTCGACCGTGCTCCATGCTCTACCGTGGTGCTACGGGAGAATTGCTGTCAGTGCACTCTTACCGCTACGTGCTTCGAACGTGCGTGCGCTTCCGTAGCCGTGCTTTTCAGCATGCTGGGGTGTCTATGTATTTAAGTTCCTTTCCGTGGCCCGTACGCTCCCGTCATATTCTTGTCCTTCTGTCCTTTTCATAGCTGCGTGCTCTTCCGTCTTTCACGCTACGCATAAAACTTCGTGGTTTGCATCGGCTAAGACTTCTATCGTCGTCCATGGCCTTCCGTGCTTCGTGTTGCTCTTCTACCCCATCATCAACACAGTGTGGGTCGGTGTTCCTTCGTGTCTCGTGCTCTTGCTGAGTCACGTGCCTCCGCGCTAACTTAATCACAAACGC
>NW_003303331.1:40995-49847 GCF_000142945.1 Phytophthora infestans T30-4 | reverse complement strand
GGTGGGACGAGAATTGTTTGTTGGCGGTGGATTGTATCGAAGAACGCTAGAAGCTTGTGTACAGATAGAAAGCGAGCAATATTATGAATACCGTTTCCATCTCGAAATCTAGTATATGTAGTGCTAAGATTCCACGCGATGTCCCCGTCGCAGTGAGATTTCAGCTTTTCCCTGCCTGACACCTGCAATGCACTACTTATAAAAAACATTGCCTTACGGCAATCTCAGCAATTCTCTGGATATTCATATCCAGAGTTTAAACCGTCGACGATCCTCTATAAAATATTAGGGTCCTACATTTGTAATTATTAAAAGTATAATGGCTTGCAAGTGATAGGCTAAAAGGACGGAATACCTAATTAACTACGGTAAAGCATAAAAAAGCACTGGTGAATGTCGTTCCAAGCCGCCTGGGTCAACATTCACGCTATCTGGTTTTAGGTGGATGTTGCTCCAATATACGATACCACCGATGGTGGGTGGTACAGTACATGAAGGCTACATGATTTAAAGAAGGGAATGGATGAATACTAATAGGATTCCTATCGAGGCCGTATCGCGTCAAGACAGCAAGGTCGGACGACAACGCACGTTCGACCGCGGCTTCTTCATTTTGGCTAAACTGTATCCTCATACACATCAACCTTACGACGTAACGCGTAAGCAAGCCCCCCCCTCCCTCTCACACACACACACTCACACACACGCACACACACGCACACATCACACACATCACACACATCAGAGGAAGAAAACGAATTACCACGTCGGGTATTTCAAAGGAAGGGATGGCGCTTCTCAGTCATTTGTGTCGACTTTACCACTTGGTGTCGTTCCTGTATGCAAAAGGACAGAATGTGGTGTCCGAATTCATCTGCCAGATCGCTCAATCTCTATCTCAATTTGCCAAGTTTCTCTTGTGTTGGTGTACTCATTGACCACTGAGAAGTGCCAAGGACTGACAGAAGAGAAAATGATTCGTGCTCCGCTTCGTCATTCGACTCGCAGGATTCCTCAGCGCTCATCTTTCTATGTCGCCGTCACTCGAGTGAAAACGTTATTGCAGTTTTATCTCATGGTCCTCTTTACGAAAGAGTTTTTGGAGTATTTTACTCCATGTCGTGATGCGCTGGACTTCATGCAATTGAGGATCGAACAGATTAAGAAACCATAGTGCTGTGGAAAAATTGTTACATGTCTTCTTTAAAATACAGTACTTTCTTAAGTTAGGGTACCAACTTGTTTTCAAGTTTTCGAAGCTCGGGGATAGCCACTCAAATGAATGACTATCATTCTCGCTCGGTTTGTTGATTTCTTCTTCTAGACTGGAAGTCTTAGTTAAATTGCAATTCTTCTCTTTTTTTTCTTCTAAAAAGTCCTTCATTCCGCACTAGTTATTACTTTTTAAAAATACCGTAATATCCAGAGCTTCACCGGGCTTAGCACGGCATTATTAATAGTGTTCTACAACGTAGTATTCGCTCAAGAGATTGCCATATACTTGAAGTACTACATTTTTTACAGTATTAATATAAGTAGCAATTAAAATTGTTCCGGTATTAGAAAAGTAATAGTTTTATTTTAAAATTAAGATAAACTAAATAGATCTGGGTTTAGAACGGATCATGAAACGTCACGCTCAAAAAGAGAAAATCTGAACAGTGGTATGACGCTACAGGAGGGCCTTCATGCACTTACGATGACTCTGCAGAATGAGCGCAAGTGGCGGAATGTTCAGTCTGTGCTACCTGAGTCGTTTGGTCTTGTGGCGCGCGTGCTCTCGCAGCAGACGCAGCTGATAGACACACTAGAGCATCGCGTTGAGGAATTGGAGCGCACGTCCTCATACGATCACGCTGCAGCATTAGAAGAGCGCGTTTATACGGATGCCAAACGCCGAATGGCGAGGCTGCGAAAAGAGGTAAGCCAGATGATAAGCAAATTAAATCCTGAAGTCGGGCCTGCCGCTAATAACGCTGTACACCGCGCAGCTTTCTGCCAAGGTGGAACAGCAGCATTCAATGATACAGCAGTCTAAAACGGACTTACAGACCAAAGATCAGCAATTCCAGGACGAGGCTAACAAGGTCTGTTGCGGATTCTTAAAGAGACAACTATAATACTTACGGATGAAGGGGCTCACTGAAGCCGATTAGAAATTTGTGCTGATGGAGCAGAACGTGTGCTTCAAGATAGACAAGAGGTTGGGAGAGTTCGTCCAAAACACGCGGCAGCAGCTTAGAGATCAGGAGCAGGAGCTCAAGTCAATGCGCATGCTGGGTGAAGACAAAATGGTCCAGATGCGACTAGAAATTGTCCAGAAAGTGGAGGATCTGGAATCAAAGCTGATGGAGAGCGAAGCGAGGAGACAAGGTCAAGTCGCCGCCGTCATGAAAGTAATATCCAAGGCGACACCAGAAAACAGTCACGAAGGAGATACGGTGAGCACGGCGAGTCCAATGCCAGTGCGAGACTAAACCAGATTCGCGTTTTAACGTGTCAGATGCTTTCCGAAAAGACCTGGCGCGTGTTTCGTTGGACGTTGAAGAAGCAGAGGCTCGAATTGATTGTCAGATTGCTGCAATGCGACAGGAGTCCACAATGGCAGTTGGAAAGAAGCTTTGTAAGAGCGAGATCGCAAAGCTCCTCAGTCGGAAGATGGATGCGAGTGCGTCTCCCGTGTGGCGTTGTGCAAATCTGCAACTGGGTAATAGGTATGCTGACTCTTCATCGCTTGACATTCAGTGGATGCATGGAAGCAACTTGCAGAGAAGGCTGACAGTACAAGAGTAGAAGAGGTTGCGTCCTCTCTGATGGACTGGATCCAGCGACATCAAGAAAGCACGACGGGCGATGTGGACCGGCTGCGGCAGCTCAGTGAATCGAAGGCTGCCGCGTTTGAGCTCGTGCAGGTCAAACACAATGTGGTAAAGCGGACTACCTTTTGTTGAAACTTTTTTTTGTCCCTTACTTAAGTTGCTCTTCCAGCACAATATATTGTCTGTGGCCGAGTCGATACAGCAGGAGTTAAGTGCGCTGCAACGGGAAGTGAATGAGAAAATGACTGTTGCGGATGTGCAAGAACTGCTGGACGCCCAGTCGACGATGAACGGACTGCAAGAGGTAAGGAAGCAAGTGGAAAAGGCTGCGGTGGATAAGTTTGCGACCAAAAATCAATTACAAAAGTTGAACCCACAGATGCAAGCGATCACACGGCAACTCCACAGTGAGATCTACCAGGCCCGCTACGTAAGGACTGGCTTGTCCCACTTGTAAAGGGAAATCATGACTGACAAAAACTGCGGTGTGTCAGGTCTGGAATGATGGCCATCTCAGCGCAAAGCAAACGATTCAGTGGAGCTCTCAGGTTGTCAACACAAACGCCGATATTTTTCTTTGGCAACTTCACTCTGACGAAGTGAGGATACTACTGCCTGGGCTGTATCATCTTCAAGCGGCGTTCTTTACCAACTACAGCCCCGCTATCCAAGTGCTTGTGAACGGAGAGCCAGCGGTGCTCAAGCGCACAGCACCAGGCAGGGAAGCGACGTCGTGTGGTGCCCAGCGTCTTCACCACAGTGCCGGTATCGTTGCGGGCCTATCGGTGGAAGTGTTTCTCACGCTACCGGCGAGAGCATTAGTGGCGATTTCGTACGATATCGATGAGGAAGCGCAAGGCTTTTTGAACCTACGAAAGCTGTAGGCTTAGGCTATGCAGCTAGCACTGTCAATGTATGCCGTATTCTTCACTATTGTACTGTACGCAGATCACTGACTTTGGCTTCAAACAGCAGTGGATTGCATTTGCAACGGTGATGCGTGTCTTGTGGAAGAGGGCGCCTTGGAAACGCTGTCTCTCTTGAGTGGGAGCATCGTCTTTGGGTCTTCGGGTCGCGGATACGACGGCGGTGATAATGCTCTGGTTCTCTGAGGAGATTGACTGCTGTTGCGAGGCTCTGCGAGTTTTTCACTCCTCAACTCGTCTCTTCTAGCTGCTAACGATTTCGTCGTTGGTACTTCCGCTATCTGTTCGAATTCCTTTGCCAGGCGCTTCAGCAGGCGATCAGACACCTCGAACTTTGCTGATTGCGCGAGGACGTACTCCGCGTCCATAAGCCGAGGCTGCCACGTCACAGAGTAACAAGATGTGGTGAGTTACGATGACGTGATCACAAAGATAGTCATAGAAACTCACCGCATACTCCTGAATGTCAAAGAAGAGTCGAGGAATCTCGTCAAAGCTGCTGGCGAGTATGGGACCTTGAAGGTCTTGTAGGATGGCAAGGGCTGTTTGAAAAAGCTGCTTCCACCCCTTGAAAATAAAGCCCTCGAAGACCTGCACCACCACATGGTACGAGAGTGCTTCCATGTTCGTGAAGAGCGTCATAAACCACCTGACAGAAGAATGAAAAGTGGTGACAACAACTTAGTATCTGAGTCTCTATCCCATTAAAAAAGAGGTCGAACATACCCCGTGGCGACGATACTGATGGGAAAGTCGATAGTGTGAAAGTGTTCACATAGCGGGCGAAGATGAATTCCTAGAAGACGATCCAACTGCACATAACAATACTATTAATTGTCTCGTGATAAAATATCAATTTTGTGAAAGGATATCTTACCTGAAAGCAACGCCGACTGAGGTGGGGCAGTCCCGGTCCATAGAGCCTCTCGAGTTCGAATCGTGGTGATGCCAGTATGCTGACGAGTAACCAGAAGGCGCGTGCCTCGTTCCAGTCGCTCACAGCAAGTACTAGCGCTGCAACATGATCCATGCCTTGGCAGTACCCCACCTCTGTGTCCACACTCGCGCAAGCTCGAAGAACATTTTCAAGAGCAGATCGTCGTTTCTCCACAGGGATAGCGATCCCAGCTGAGTTGCATACAGTACGCGACTTTGGATCTACGCTCTTGCGATGCTGCCGGCGAGCTGAAATGCCAAAGGTTCGAGTTACATCCAGACGGATCTGTTCGTCCCATTCCGACGCTGGGCCTGTCTCGCACTGAGAGCGAATTAGCTCGTACGCCTTCTCCAGTTCCATCGACGATGGGACCGATGGAACACTCGTAGGTGGATCCGTTTGAGCAGGCTTCTCCCACGAGGGGCGTGACATAGACACCGGTGCTTCGTTCGCGTCCGAGTCTTCAGTATCCGAGCCCGAGGATGCATCCAATAGTGCTTGCACGGCTTCAGCCAAATCCGCAACGAAAGTTCGCGTCCGATTGTCCTTCAGGCATTCAGTCAACCAAAGCACTGCGATGCTCGGATCTACGGAAGAAGTGCAGTCAACTGGACTACTGCTCCGGGAACGTAGCTGACTGCAAAGATCCTCCGAAACAACTTGGAGCGCCTCTCGATCGGTTGGTGTCAAGAAGGTATCTGTGTGTCGAATCATCACCCTCCATCCGTTGTCTTCGGAGTGGCCAGAGGGAGGCGACTTGTTGCTAGGCGCTCTTTGAGCGATCAAAGCGCCTTGCAACGCTGCGATTGTCGCGTCCATTTTGTCGAGAACTTTGTGTGCGCGACACTGGGCCATTTTAAAGCTCATCGTTAGCTGTCGATGTGCCAATGCGAGCTGGTTCGAGGCTTCCACTGAGGTGTGAGCAGACGCAAACCGGTGTGCTGCTGGCGGGATCGGTATCTCCATTGGAGCAGACCCGATAGGGGAGCCACCGTGTTGTTTCTGAATAGCTTCATCTAGAGCCTGTACGTCGCAGCCAGCGTCGACGGCCAATGACCGTAGCTTCTGCTCCTCCTCCTGCTTAGCAGCAAATGAATGCCGAGCTGTAGCGAGGACTGCACGAATCCTCTGCTCTAGCTCTTGATTTTCTCGACTAATCTTCCTCGCTTTACGAAGCTGCTGAGCTCGGTATTCCGCCTGGAAACACGGCGTACACACCCGTTGCGACCGCCGTGGCGCCCCAGGACACAACGCGATCTCCAAAACGTGACTGCAGCAGCCGGCACAGAAGATCGAGAAGCACAAGCGACAATGGTGGCGACGTTCACGCACCGAGAAGACGACAGAGCACAGCGGACACTGAGCTGCAGCGGCGTCATCCTCCCAGAATCTGTCTGGACTCGCTACAGGATGATTCGGCACGGCTTCGTCCCACCCCGGGAGTATTTTATCCACTGTCGCCACATACTCGGTCATCGCCGATTCTCTGTCGTCGGGTTCTCCCTCCGTTCCACTGCACGCATCCCATTGTCGCCTAAGAGAAGCAGCAGCAGTAGCAAATTAGTCTCCATTGCACATACAGCTTAAGCTCTCAGCCACTCACATGATGGCACCTGGCCCGAAAAGCCCTCCACATACCGAGAGCACCCCGAACACGCCCGATGCACACGGGGTGTGTTGTGCCACATGGGACTCGTCCTTGATACGTCGACTGTTCTCCGCCGGCCCCTGAGTATACCAGTTGGCTTCAGTTTTTAAACCCAAGCTCCTCTCATTTTCTGGGATTACCTGATCCAGGAAACACTGAATGCCCAATAGCCTGGGCTCGTGCTCCTTTAGCGTGCGGATCACGAACGAGTCTACGGCGCGCTCCGAGCCGTTGTGGTATTTGTTGAGCACCGACCCCACCAGTGCGTTAGCGCGCGGGTATTTCGCGGCCATGGCATTGCTCTTCTTTCCGGCCATGCGCGACCGTCCTGATGAGCCGTTCTGATGGCCACGACCAACGGCGACCGTTCAAGATACGTTGACCATTTCTATTCTACAAAATTTAGGTATTGTGAATTCCGACCAAATTTGCCAATTCAAGACAGAAGCGTGCTCTCACAACATACCGGTACCGGTACATTTGCCCCAAACAAAATGAGTATTAGCTCTTAAGTACGTAAATTGAACTGTGTACACAAAGCTTTATTTTAAGCCCTCCTTTCAGAAATCAACTCTCTATCTTGACGAAAAAGTACTTTTTTTAAATTGTACATGTCCTGATGGCTCTTGGTGTATAGATTCCTAATATGCCATTACAATAGTCAAATTCATAGGGTAACATTCTGTAAATCACAGCAACAGGTAGTATACTTGCCTAAAATTACAGTCGTAATCACGGATTAGCGTTCAAATCCTTCCTTTTATTTAATTTTACTCATTTTAGTGTACGGTTTATATTTATTGCTACATTTTAGCAAAACTGTTTATCATTCCTGTTTCGTCGTGTACTCTTCTTGACGCGAATTGTTTGAATTTCCTGCTCACTAGGAACTAAGTATAGGGGGTCATCACGATATTGAGGCGGAACATATTGCAGTATATTGTTGTGCAGGTCCACAACTTTTTTCTTATTGACGAGGGGAGGGGTGGCTGTCTGGATTGAAGTCCAAAATTCAGCTATGTCGCCAGCGCTTAATACCTCATCGGGTTTTCGCCGTAAAGATCTACAACTTCATTGGCATATCCACGGAACCAACTTGCGATATCATCACGGTTAATAACTTGGGCGAGTTTATTACCGCTGTGTTTGTGATCAGGTACATTGACTTTATTACTTGAGGTTATTCCACGAAATCTGAGGAAAAGAAAATAGTGACTTTACCAGTTGCAGAAAGTTATTGATCACTTACTTGGTTAGGGCGTTATTGCTAACCCCGAATGCTGCTTGAAATGCCTTTTTGCACACTCGACCCGCCATAGGAGCAATGTAGTCATACCTCTCGCGCTCTTTGACACCTTTTGAAGCTGATAAGAAGAAATTATTCCCAAGGAAGTCATTAAACACACTCGCTGGTTCTCTTTGCTCATTCCTATGTAGCCGTACAGGAACGCAGTTGAAGCTTCTACGTTTCGGCCGAGGCAAAGGTCTGAACAGCATGCTGTAGCTAGTATTAGCTTTGTTCTCTCTGTTACCAAAGGCTCTGGGCTGGATGTCTCGCCGTCGCTGCTGCTGTCTTGGGCAGACACCGTATCCCAGTCGCTGGTGTCACTGGCATCACTGGCGATACTGTTTGCGGGTACATCGCGTTCCAGATCCCTATTGGTGTTGCTTAGAGCGGTTGAAGCCATTGCATGTGTTTGTCGATTTAGTCGTATTTCCAAGCTGAAATTAGTGCGTGCAGCCTAAGTTTTACATACGATTGGCTACAAATCTTTGAACCGGTCTCCTGGAAAATCGTCTGATTTGGGGACGATAGTTGAACTGACTCTTTAAGGCAATTATCGCAGCTGGAATAAATTTAGCTAAGACTCATTTTGTTTGGGGCGGTCTCATTAAATGTTTAAGTTGTATCGGTAAAACCGACCAGAAAGTCCAAGACGAGACTCCTTATTACATTAGAACCCAAAATCAATTACGAAGTACGCGACGAGATACAAAGCACTGCTGACTTTACTTATATGACGTAGAATTGTGGCAACCAGATGATTCATACCAACTCAATGAAAAATGTAAACGTTGATTTGTGAATTTACTATATGAATTTGGAATTTTGCATGTCTACAGCGCATTCAGGCTTCCAACGGTAGAGTACTAAGTAGTGAGCTATGCAACAAAACTTAGCTTGATCCATACTCTGTGCTGCATGGACTAGCAGCTTGGCTCCCATTATTGCTCGCCCGTTGACTACAAACGCTTCGGCATCGTCTTATCCGCCGAGGTGTGATTTCAAGCCGAGCACGCCGGTTGTCACGGTATTCTTCGCGTTTTCTCTTCCTCGCTTATTCTTCCTCTGCCCCGATTTGGATCAAGCGTGATTCATGGCGCCTGTGAAACACAGTATCATCTCGATGTAGTGGGTTGCAACTGATGTGGAAATTCGTTATCGCCACACAGGACCGGAAGTACATGTTGTAGGTATTTCTATCCCATGTCCACTTTTGGGAACAGACTCCCCACCACTT
>NW_003303331.1:36860-40895 GCF_000142945.1 Phytophthora infestans T30-4 | reverse complement strand
TTTTTGGGCTGAATAGTATGGAATCCACGTTGCAGACCTTGATACCCTTTATCCACTAGTATAGCCCAATCACTTTTGAAACGATCTTGAGCTGGCCCTTCGTCGTTGAGATCCCCTTCATCTTCCGGCTTCTGCATTGCCGACCGGTGGAACTTCTCGTTGTCCAAGAACACGCTGTAGTCTGACTTTGCAGCGGGGGCCCACAGCGTGCAGTTAATCGCCAATCCTATAGGAAGTACGGAACCCCCCCCACCTTGTGTCCATATAAGTGGTGTTTCCCGCTGTAGAATTTCTTAACGTCGTTGAAGCTGCCCGCGGGACTGTCAGCATGCTGGAATGTTACAGCAGTTGCGTAGCGAGCACAGGGAAAATGTTTGATTGTGTTTCCGGTGAGCGTCAACTCCCTCATTGTCCAGCGGTTCTCGGCGTCTGTTACGAAAGTTGCGTACATATACGGCTCATGCATGGACAGGAACTTCTTAATCATCTTCTGAAATGGTGATGGATCCATCTGAAACATACCGGAAACAGTGTCCCAGCTTCCACAGTGTTTAAGGGCAGCTAGTGTCATGAAGAGGACGTCCTTGGGGGAGTTCGGGTTCTTCTTTCCACGGCCTACATTCCATTTCGACAAGACATGGTCCTCGACAACATCCCAGAGTTGATCAAACTCGCGTGGCGAGAAATTGCACATTTTGAGGACACGTTCGGGACCTTGGGTGGTGAGAGCGTGCTCGTACTTAGGGGCTGGTGTGAACAACTCGTTGTCACTGTCGACGATAGTGGGAATTATTTTAACGCGGGATATCGCGCGCTCTCGTGCGTCTGCCGCTACAAATAGGCTGTCCCAGCGGGCTCGAGCTTCACGATCTTCGTCTTCCTGTGTAAGTTGAGGTCTCGTTCGTGACGGTGCCATGGTGGCGACGACTTCGGTAGGGTGAAATTGGAAATGAGTCGTTTTATTACGACCTTAGTTAGTATTTGCGCATGTATGCAGTCGGGCGGAAGAGACTCCGTACCAAACATAGGTAAATTGTTTATTTCAGTTTTTTAGTATGATCATCCTCAGATATTAGCTGCTCAGGTACACGGTACTTCACATATGTGCATGGGTTTAATTGATTTGCAGGCTGGTGTTGCTGCTACCGGAAACTGTAGAGGCCACTATTAAAACGATACACACATCACGAGTCCTCTAAACAGAATTAAACGGTAGTAGTGCATTAACTGCACAGTGTCAAAGCATATGGAGCTTGGGCGCAAGATATAGAAGGTGTCTGTAGGCGGAAGTCCTTGTTTTCTCGATGTATAGGAGCTGTACGACTTAGTGATTTTCATCATCGAACAGTGCACCTCGGGATTGACGTAAGAATGCGGTGAACTTCCGGCTTAGCAACAAAATCTAACCAAAAAGATCGTCAAGAAAGTTAAATGCAAGTAACGTGAAGTGACTTTCTAATGTAGCGATTCCCACGCTTGATAACACATTAACAAGGATCTTATCTACTCTTCATAGATATCTACAGCTATCTGTGTCGCGCTGAGCACCTTAAAAAATATCGCATACGTAGATACGGCACCAAATTGTACATTCCCTCATCCCACTCCGCGCCAGCAGGCAGTATCTCCAGCACGACAAGGCAAAGAACACCGCAGGAACTACTGTCGCGCTGCGTGCACCTGTCAATCTTTTTGAACAACATAGCGTTCATTCTCAGCAAAGGCTGAATGGTCTTCTTCACAGCACTCTCGAGTATATTGTAGTTGCTGGACATCTGCTGAGGGTCGAACGTGTTCTCGCGGAAATCAAGTAGCTGGTGCCCAGGGACCCGTTGCCCACACACGTTTGTCACGCCGAGGTTCATCTTTTCAGCGATAGCCTTGTGTTCAGTCTGTTAGCACCATCATTCACCAAAACATTAGATTTCCGGTGCACATTCGGTGCTTATTCTGTACCTTGTCAGTCATTACCTTTGTAACATCGCACGTATCTTTGAATGGATCTACCACGACGCCCGATTTCCATGTAACCTTTTCGATCCAGGCCAGTGTGTATCTAACAAGCCCAAATCGATGCCTCGCCTCAATGGTACTGGCCATTGTATCAAGATGATCAAAAGCTGCACATCCATAATCTGGCCAGTGCGCCAACAAGTCTGGATTACCCGTCTCCTTTATAGCCTGAATAGCCTCTTCAATCTTGTCAAGCTGTGGAATCGCTTTAATTACAGGTACTTCCTCTCCAGTATTGTACGGCCGTACAGTAAGGGGTCCACTAACATCCACGTGCGGTAAGTCAAGTGCTGTTACCATAGCTTCAGCTCCATGTATGCTGTACGATCCTTCAAGCAGTGCCGCCACATCATCCAAACGACCTTTACGAGTCTTCTTCCGTCTCGAATCTCTGCAGCAAAACGGCGAGCTGCTTCAATTTCCTTTGCGCCTTTAATCCGTTTTTCGTAACTTGACATTCCAGGTCTTCGCACCGGAGATGCAAATTCAAAGGGAGCTTTCTTTGAGCCCACTTGTGGAGAAATCTCTGCCTGTTTACGGTCATCGGGTGCACTTGCGCCGTCTGCAACGACTTCGCTCTTTTTTATGTAGGTTCACTGATTTCCTGTTTCGATTGTATCATTTCCGGTACCTGTACGCCAATTTCCGGTGCATGTCTGGTGACTGTATGAGTCTGAATTGTTGATGTTTCCACTGTACTTCCTGATTCATCACTTGTATCGACCTCTCTAGCTGACTCTTCGTCCAGTTTCGATGATGAATGTATGATCGTGAGCTGCGATTGAGGCAATTCGGACAATTGGGAAAGTTTCGGGAAGCAATCTTGAGTTGCATGTGAAACAAATTGAGGAACACGTCCGCTTTGAAGAGCATCGCTCAGACCGTTCAACCATTCCAGTGCTAGACAATAGGTAGGTGTCGATTGCACCGTCAGTCTCTCCACAACCTTTTCCGCCAACGCTTTGGCTTGAATATACCTGTCTGTAGGTTGGACTGCAGGCTGCTGTCGGGCAGTTGCACAGCTGATACGATTAGCACCTCCAGCACCAACTTCGCCATCGTCGATGTTGTTAATGGGGTTATGTATGATCCACCGGGCTGCAAATGTCCTTAAGGGAGGAATCACGGTCTCGTGGTTGCATCGCCGACGGATGTACATCACGTGTCTACAAGAGAGTAGACAAGTTTGCATGAAAATGCAACCGCAGCGAGAACGCTAGAGAAGCAAAACAAGTAACCATTTTGTTACGAATTTTTAATAATCGCAAAATAAATACACCGGAATAGCACCGAAAAAAAAATTATCGTACCGTCAAGTCGACCTCGTGTATGCTGCCCGTCCCTACGTGCCTCAGCGTAGCCTTTCCTGATGTACACAAGGCCACATCGTAATCTGCTTCTGGTCCAACATCCAGAAAATGTTGCTTTGTAGCCATATCGAAAGCGTAGGCGCTAGTCTGCATGGCTAGTGAAGCTAGCTCAGGATCTTCAGCCATTGCTGGGCGGCTTCCGACGCGATGAAATTGAGCGAGGTACTGCTCTTCCGCGTAGTTCTGTAGCGTGATCAGCATAGATATGAGCTCACCGATCTTGAAGGTTGCATTAACCACATGTTTGATTTTACCCCACTTGGACTCGATTCGATTGTTTGTGTTGTTCTGTGATGTGGAACACTGCTTCTCTTGAAGGAAACTATTCATCCGAATTAACGTCCCAGTTTTTCGAGAATGTGACGTACAATGGGTGATCCTCGTTGCCATTCAGCTTTGAAAGCAGAGCAGCTTTGCAATCAATGTATTCTTGCTCCGACCTGGCGTACACCAGCGCTTTCATGATTCCCTTTACCTCCTTTTTCACCTTAAGTGCATACCACACGACTTGCTTTTTCAGCCGTGTCACCACATGCCATTGACACAGCAACTGTCGTGCGTCTGGAAAGGCTTCTTGCAAGACATCCATTTCGTGGACCGCTTTATCTGTCATTATAACTTGTCTGCTGGACCATGTTGGGTTGTGAATTTT
>NW_003303331.1:4412-9844 GCF_000142945.1 Phytophthora infestans T30-4 | reverse complement strand
TCCGCCCGTGCTGTTTCTTGGTATCACTCGATTGCCATCGCCTCCAAATTTCTGGTCAACTGGAAGAAGTCGACTCCAAATGGCGAGAATTTGACGGATCTACGGTGGCTCTGATGGTTATCAAACATTGTCCTTTGGTCGCGATCCCCGATACATTCAATGAATTCCACGAACTCATCAGCGTTAAAATATATAATTCGACAATCGTCGACTGTATAGCATCGGCTGCAATTACGAATACGAACCACCCGGCATTTTTGACTCTTATGGTCGTTCGGACCAACATGACAAACGGACAATTGCCGGCAGGTTTCCAATCCATTGACACACCGGTCAGCTTGTACGACTAGGAGTTTTGTGCTACTAATCTTCGTCAAGTTCCAGACGATCTCGACCTAAAGTGGCTAGCAGGATCGATTGTCATCATCGAATACAGTCAACTGCAGGTCGTTCCCCAAGCTCTATTACGCGTTATGCCATCCTATTTTTCACTCACCGGCAACCCCATTAGCGAACTTCCACCTGAGATTTTTGAGATTGAAGGGTTGACAGACCTGGGTATCGGCGATACAAATATTCGAGAGCTTCCTCAGAATGTGACTCAACTCTCACCAGCACTCTCGTCAATCTACGTAATAGGTACACGGATTTCGCTCTTTTGGTCGTGGGTGGATGACATTCTCGGGCGGGACAGTATTCGAAGCATACCACGAGCGATCTATGCAGGAAACACAATTTATTGTGACGATTTGTAGAGGAGTTCGACGAAGTTAACCAGTTCTTTTAGTAATGTAACAAGTTCTGATTATTCTCTACAACTTATGGATCCAGCGGAGGCAGGTTTTGTGGGGAGTATCTGGTCGTTTGTGGACTGTAATCCTGCCATAAGTGGACTCAGTGGACCTCTATACCCCCTAGCAGCGGAGGACAAGCAGAATGCACTCCACAGTTGAACACCGGAGATACCATTTTGCACTTTGCATAACAGTTTTCATTTTATCCTTTTAAAGCAAAAGGCTTATTGAGGGAGACTTCTGTTCTGTACGAGCAAGGCTAATTTCTTGCACTAAATTCCTACGTACCGGAATCGACGAAAAAAATGCAATACCGCGACCAAAAATCTAATACGACAAAAACCATGTGGATGACACCCCGCCCCAAGGAATAAGTCATTTTTTTTAATCTTCACTATTATCGCCTTCCTCTTCTACTGTATCATAGTATTTGTAAGCTCGTCTCGTACCTCAACGACGAACACTTGGTTTCCACACCTAAATAGGACAGATACAAAAAATATATATAAAGAAATAGAAATAAAATCCTATTTCAACAAACCTCATTTATCCATTCGAGCATCCACTCTTCGTCACAATACGCATACTTTTGAGCTGTGAGAATAGCTCCCTTGCGATAATAGTGGTTACCAATCTGGGGTGGTCCGCTTCACGCGCCCGAAAAAACGACGAACGCCAAAAGCTTCTTCCCCGTGGCAGAGAAATACCGAAGCACGAAATGAATATTTATGCCTTTTTACCTTTTTACGATTTACTTGGGGTGATAATTTTACAGCGTTGCATTATTTTTTCGTCGATTCCGGTACATGTAAGCTATGTTGCGTGTAGAAAGCAATCTCTCAAAACATACCGGTTTCTACAACCGGTGTAAAAAGTACCTTCAGGTCAAAACCGTAAAAACGGCGGAAGGCGTAAAATCTCGCACAAGATACTCCTGTCCATTTGAAACCGTCGCTTTGCTTAAGAAAAGGCGCGCTTTAACTGGGACACTGTTTTGATGCCACACAGATTATTGTGGATTCCGAGTATATTTGGAATTCTCGATCGATTCGTGGGCATCGCGCCCAAATCAACAGCGCGCTCTGATTGGTCAATTAGGATTGCCGTTTAACGCGGAACGAGCCGGACTGCTGCACTGCTGCACTGCTGGATGCTTCTTTTGCAGCACCTTTCCTTGCAGCCCTGGATCTCCAAGGACGCACCCGTACACTTGGTACTATTGTCAATCTTGTGTTTTGATGCTGGTAGATACGTCAACGATTTGCTAAACAACATTTGTTACTCTTTAGCACGATGGAGGCAGCAGCTACTCGGCAACATGCTAGTCCCAACACAGGTTTCCACTGCTTGTACGGCTATTACTATCTTGGCTATATCAGGAAGGAACTGGCACACATCTACAACAAAACACAGCAGACAATAGGAAACTGGATTCGTGTGTATGAAGTTACGGGGACCTACCAACGCGCTACGTTAAAGTCAGACCGGAAATTTACGGTAGAACAGCGCTCATAACTTCAAGTATTTTTTTTAGCAGAGACCTTTAGCATATCTGGACAAAGCACAAACTGCATTTCGCTTGAACTTTCAGCTCACCATTTCCAAAACATCCGTGTGGAGAATTATTCACGATTTGGGCTAACTTGGAAAGTGTTGGAACGCCGAGCCATTCAAATCAAAGAGCAAGACATCTTTCGGTTTGTGGAGGAGCTGAGTCACATCAACTGGACCTACTACAATGTTGTTTTTCTGGATAAAGTTTCATTCGATAACAGGGGAATGATGCGAAAGAGAGGCTACGCACTTCGAGGTCAAGAGGTGGCTATTCGGGGTGAGTTCCAGCGAAAACCCAGAGTCTCCATGCTTGCGTTTATTGGTGTCAATGGCATTATTGACTACTATGACACTGTTGGAACATTTGACCGATTAGAGTTTGTTCGATGCTGTCAAGATTTTGCGTACTCTAAGCGTGCCAGTGTTCTACCTTACCCCAGAACTAATTCTGTTTGGATTTTAGATGGTGCATCCATCCATCGACACCCTGAAATTGTGCATTATCTAAGAAGTATCGGAATTGTACCGATTTTTCTACCTGCCTATTGCCCGTTCTTTAATCCCATCGAATTTCTGTTTGGTTACGTCAAGAAAGCCTTTCAGCGCTACTACGTGAAGTCCACGAATCGTGACTTAATGCCATTTATTGTTGACACATTTTGACGCTTTGTGAACTTTAATATGGCTCGGGTGTTTGAACATTGCGGCTGGATGGTCGATGGAACTTTCAATCCTGTGGGGCCGCTGTCAGCAGAGTCACGCGCAGTACCAGATTTTTGGGAGGACGTTTCCGAGGAAGAAGAAGAATTGGACGAGGATGCATTAGGCTTTCGTACGCTTAGTTAAAAAGAAAAAAAACAAATGAATGATAGCACGCTCGCATAAACTATCTGAATTATTGGTGCTCAAAGTCCTCAAGATTTTCCATGTTCTGCAGCGGGTCGACCAACTCTCCAGGGTCTGGTAGAGGCATGTGATGGAGGAGCGACTCAATTTGGACCTTACGAGCCTGCAACATCGTCTCAAAACTCTCCAACCGGCGACCATACATCTCCCAGTCGCGACGTAACTCTGTTGACCCAGCGATAGATGCGTTCACGACGTCGAGAGCAATTTGTGTCGAGCGGTGAAGATCATTGACGTGTTCTTGAACACGAGAATCAGTAGTCCGCAAGAGTCGCAAAATATGTGGAGGTGGTGGAGCACGTATTTTATCGTTCCATGTGGAGCGATCCTGACTGCGAACCACCTCAGTAGCCCACATACGCCACACCACAGCTTCACCTGTGTATGTGGCGCTCCAAAAGTCTTGTAGGCGCCCCACAATCTCGCGAAGTGTGACTTCAGCAGCTGCGCCGGCCCTGTCAGTCTCGGCTGGGAGAATGCACTCCTTTTGAAAAGCTTGGCGATCTTGTTTTCTCCCGAGACTGACGCCATATTCATAGATGAGAAGCGTGGCAGTCTTGTCATGCATTGATTGAAGCCAAGTGTTCCAGTCCTGGTTGGATTTTGAGCTGTCGACGATGTGTTTTTTCACCTTGAACACCATGAACTTGGACCAAGAGTCAATCGCAGCTTGCTCGACAGTCCAAATCCCACCGGACTTCACTGCCCTCCCTTTAACATGAGGGCTGAATTCCGCCCATATTTTCTCCAGAATGTCCTGGAACGAAGTTCCACCTGCTACAAAGGGGTCAAGAGAGTCACCAGAGCTGTCTCGCTCGCCTACCGTCTCCTTCACAATGGGCTGCATGACCAACCGGTAAACGTGAGATGATGCTGGTTGGTATACCTCAGTTGACGCTGGACTACGGCGTCGCTCCGGGTACGGGGACGTTCGCACTCGCCCTTGAGGTGTCTGCGTTGGCGACGTCGACTCCATCTTGAACAATGATGTAAAGCAAGAAAACTACTCTCATCTGTCATTTTTTATGTTGTTTGGTAGTGGAGCGATTTTTGCGCCTGGAGGCATGTCAATCGGCCCTGAAAATTTTGAGTAGAACCCACAATAATTTTGCAGACTTTTTACGGACCACTGGTTGCAAAAACTTGATCGGTTGCAAAAATACCGTACATTCCGGTACACGATGTAAGCTAATCCTGGGACGTTGTACAGTACAGAAGTCCCTCAAAGTAAGCGTAGGGGGACCGAGACACGATCTTAGAGGGTGATAAACAGATGTTTAAAAAGTACTGATATTTAGTTAAGAAGCGAGGCGATCTTGCTCCTGTCACAGAATGCCTGCGTGTCGCTAGCAGTTCTGAATGGTTTTGGGTGAGATCTCGTCGTAGGCCACCTTACTCCAACAAAGAGCGGTGTAGATATCTAGAGCCAGTGTCAGCCGATGTTTGGGGTCTTTGCGTCCAGAGAACACCTTCCTCTGCGTGAGAGTGTACTTAGCCTCGCTCCGAAAGAAGAACGAGGTCTCATCCATGTTGCAGATCTCGGACCGGGCGTACGAGTCCGTCAGCTTTCGAAGTTTCACACGTCCGGCTTCAGCTGCCTCTTGGTCAACTGACGCAGCTTCGCCGTGCTTCCGCTTCTTGGAGATTCCGTGACGCTCTTGCGATCTATACAGCCAGCCCTTAGAGAGCTTCAACGTGGTGTTCTCGCCATACACGTTCACGCGAAGAGCGATAACCTTTATTACCTTGCCTGTGATAGCCTCCACCTTGCCGTCCATTGCCTTAAAGACCTTCATAATGCGAGCGTCCGTCTCCTGGATTTGGGGGCTGATGAGCTGCTTGCGCTCTAGCTGACAGGGCTCTATAGCGGCCCACTTAGACTCCCCAGCGATAACATTGCGAGCGGCATCGCGTGAAAGAGATTTTTCCAGCTTGAACGCACGGGTTGCCCACGCTGCGAGCTGTGTAGACAGTTTGCCTTCGGCTGCAGCGTGTAAATTTATCCCTCAGCTCCTTTTAATACTGCACACTTAATACAAAAGATTAGTGTTTCCGTCGTGCTATTCGAGGTGACGCATCAATCTCGAGGTAAGCGAGGGGTGTGTGTGGTTCATCTGGAGTGGTGTCGCTCTCCGCTTCCATGGAGAAATTAAGCAGTGAGTGGTGGTGATTTAGCGC
>NW_003303331.1:2732-3738 GCF_000142945.1 Phytophthora infestans T30-4 | reverse complement strand
CAAATGTTATTGCCCATGTCCATCTATCCCTTCCACGCTCAGCCTGCAGCACCATA
This sequence comes from Phytophthora infestans T30-4, assembly GCF_000142945.1. Taxonomy (NCBI): domain Eukaryota; phylum Oomycota; class Peronosporomycetes; order Peronosporales; family Peronosporaceae; genus Phytophthora; species Phytophthora infestans. Next base: position 3,682 of record NW_003303331.1, on the reverse strand, counting down.
CTATCTTCCTCGTTGCTCCTCTTACTGGCAATAACCGTATTGAAACTTTTCACCCACCACGTGAGCTTCTCTTTCAGTTTCGGTGATCTAAAGTTTGATCTCTGTGCTCTGCGCTGTCCAGAATTTCCAGGGTAAGCTAAGTAGAATGCTTCGGCTCCCCCTTACAATTTGGCTGTGCTGCCTGGCTTTATAAATGGTGGTGCGGAGTGGGGGTTGTATCAGGGTTCCATAGTCTCCAACCGCTGTTAGGCTATCATCGTGGTTTACTGCTATTTCTCCCAATGTCGCCGTTTCCAATGCTGGGAAGTCATTAAGACGCAGCGGTATTCCTTTACAGTCGAGTACACATGCGTTATCGTGCCAAGTTGAATTTCTTAGAAAGGCTGCCGTTCCTTCGTCGATTTCTGTTTTGTAGATTGTCGTGGTCGTAAATCTCAATATCTGGCCGTCGATCCAATAGCAGGAAGTATTTTTTATCGCTTGGCACTGACGGTTCTTTATCTCTTGCAGTTGATCAGCTAGTGGAATAAAACCCTTGGAATGGGACCACCAAAGCTCCATCCTCCCAAGTGTTTGCGCTGAAGTTTGATGATTTCTTTTTGTCTTCCGCAAATAAGTATTAACCATTGACAGACTGGTAGGTTGAAAAACACAACAAGTCGTACTCATATGTTCTTCTGGATGTGCCGCCTGATGCCAGGCTGCTGCGTAGGTATCATGATCCTTGTTAATCCACATTTTCGTTAAATTGGCGCGAGTCGTCCTGATTGCTGCTGCTATATCCTGCAGTCCGAGACCTCCATGCCGTCTGGGTGTAAACAATAGTGCCGGATTGAACTTAGGCCGAGATCTTGCCGTACTCGCGCTTCCATGCCACACGAACTGTTTTTGCATATTCTCCAATTGCCGAAGAGTTTGTTCTGAAGGTACAAACTGTTTTGCCGTGTAAA
>NW_003303331.1:0-2632 GCF_000142945.1 Phytophthora infestans T30-4 | reverse complement strand
AGCTGGGCATGCATGCTCGGCTGGCTACGAAGCTGTTTGAATCAATGTCGTGTTTTAACTCTTCACACTCGTACCAAATGAAGTTCCTTATCTTTTGGCAGCACCGTGCCCTCACCTTTCGCTCGTGACTTTTTCTTTTTTCGAGTTTGGGCCGTGTTCGGCGCCAACAATGAATAAGTGTACGGCGGCTGTCATATTTAGACTGAGTAAAATCAGTATACAAATTACTCATCGATCGCTTGATGTCTCCACCCCTTTCCAAGGGGTGTAGGACCTCTAGTTTGTGCGCCGCTGTGAAGAATGACGGATGCACGGAGGTCTTTCCCGCTCGGTCCCTGATTGATTGAAACCCTCCTAAATGTCATAGCAAATCGTACGTGATAACTAAGGGAATTTTGTAGATAGAGACATGCAGTTGGAATAGTTAGCCTGCGACCTAAAAGGGAGAAAAAACCGCCCTTTACAGTTTTTTTGATTGGCTAATAAGCGAACATTAGGAGCGATTGAGGCGATGGCGACCACAACTATCGTGACTGGACAAAACAAACTGGTACAACGTACCTTCCCGGTAACATAACGCCGACAAATACGAAGATATTTACCCCAGCGACCAGTTTCTGAATGATGACGCGTTGGCGTTGATCAGTGGATGATGCTCGCCGCGGCGCTCGGTGTCGTGTTAGCGCCCAACATCAAATAAGCATTGGGAATAACAAGTCTACGGAGCTAATGCAGCCTTGGTTAGCCTATAGACGGCCGCGATCAGACGGAGGCTTCTACATAATGCTCAAGATGCATCTTTAGCAATTACTTAGGGGTAGCTAGCTGGAAGCGAGGCAGAACCTTGACGCTGGTTTTGTACGGTTCCGTGGGTTGCGGTCAACTGGTGCATATATCTTACGCTATTTATGGACAAGTGAAACTTTGTAAAGCGCTTTGACGCCAAATCCTTCTCGCCCAAATTTTGCGAGCACATTACAATTTGATATCCCGACCTTCTGACTGTAACCGTGGAATTATCGTCAAGCCGTCTCGCACGACCACAGCATGCTAGCGGCGTCATGGTGTGGCGGAAACGTGGTCAGCCTGGTGTTCAATGCGGATTCTTTAAATATCACCTGTGTGGCTCGAATGGCTGGCAGGGAGAAGCAGTTATATCTAGCCCCAGAATGTGTTGCCCAGTTCAACACAAATGTGCAGAATGTTGATCGCCTCGACCAAATTCGAGAACGATTCTCTACTGCGGATGGACATTTGTACAAACGAAGACAAGAAGCTGACCCTCGCGCTTATTGACGTTGCACGGTCAAACGCATATCTTACGTGGCGACTGGTGAAGACGGACCCAGCGACTCGTGACCCCCACAGATCGTTCCTGATGGAGCTGGTCGGTGATCTTTTGAACGGGCAGTGGAGGAATGCACCTAGTGGCGGTAGAGTGCTATATAGTTGTGGAATGCTCGACAGCGGAGATGTGGGGCAAGTTGGCACACCTTCATCTCGGACACAACCCAGCAAGACTGCAGTGCTGCCAACAACGGCGTTCACATCGGCATCTTTAAGACAAATTCACGCTGAGAAGAGCCGAAAACGCCGGGGCTGTATTGTGTGTAGATGGGAGGGGCGCTGTCCGACCAAAGTCACCTAACATAAGGTGTGTGTTTATGCCGGGTTGTACATGACCACCCCGCGAAACCATGGATGTGTCCGTCGACAACATCTACATGCTGGAATAAATTTCACCCGTTCTACTTTCCTAATGGTCTGTTTACCGATAAAGGAAATGTACGTCGTCACTGTGATTTTGTGAAGCTGCGAGATGACTATGCCGACTCGGGATTGGCAGTCGTTTACTTTAAGACCACAAACACCACGGCTTGCGACTGCTCGGCAGATTGGTTACGGGCTCGGTGGCGGCGGGCTCAGTGAAGGTGATGCTCAAGGCCATAACGCGTTTGGTCCGAGCGGCAGTGCCACGCCGCTTACCGTGCGTCAGGCGGGAATGCCAGCAAAGCTGCGCGAGAGCGTGAAAGGACTGATCGCAGAAGAAGCAGGGACGCGGAGCGAGAGACTGTGCGTGGAAGTAGTGGCTGTGATACAGGACGACCTAGGGGCAATGACGCATATAGCTGTGACTAGGACAAGCTGGCGCGCGACCTTGGTGATGATGCTGCCGGCGTTGGCTCAGGCGATGTTGGTGTCGGACTTGGCGCTGCAGTTGGACTTAGTGGTGCAAGTTGTGGTGGCGCCGGCGGACTTGGTGGTACCACTAGCGCGACTGGTGGTGCTGCAGTTGGGCTTGTTGGTGCAGGTCGTGGTGAAGCCAGCGCCCGCGGACGTGGCGGATATATTCATGAGAGGCAAGTGGGATATAAAAAAAGAATCATAGTTTCTTACGGTATATAAAGAGTGGATGGAGCGTTGCCTTCCAGCTAACATGAACTTCTATGTGATGATCGAGCTCCCAGCACTTGCAGCATGGCTCTGTGCAAGATGAACGGTGACTCGGGCAGAAGAGCGACGTTGCAACTATCATCCGTGCCTCTGACATTGCACGTAGCTCTCGTAAAACAATCAGCTTAGCATCTTCTTCAAAGAGGAATATCTTATCGAAGACAATAGTGGCTTCACA
>NW_003303330.1:26884-30309 GCF_000142945.1 Phytophthora infestans T30-4 | reverse complement strand
GGGCTGTGCCCTAGTGGGTTTGAACCACGGATCTATCACTTGTGAAGCGAGTGTTCAACCGCTGAGCTGTTGTCGACGACTCGAATGAGTCAAGAGCATTGCTCTAAGCGGTTTGCAGCTCTTGGAGTAGGCGCGGAGGGCGAGCGTAGGTCTGAGACCGCTTGAGAGCAAGATGCGCGCTGCGCTTGGAGCATTGGGCCGACGACGAGAAGTTGGGCATCAACGATGCGTAGGCGTTTGTGAGCTCACGGAGCTGTACAACGCTGGTGTGAGGTGTAGTAACCTCCGCCGTCTTTACAAGACGTGACCTCGCTGAGGAGAGTTTCGAGACGGAATGTTCTCATCTTAGTGGGGGAGAGTGTAACGGGGTTACATGGTGTGGAGCACACAGGGGTACGAAGTACCCGGAGAGTTAACAAACTCTCAGTACATAAGTTGGAGAGATTAACAAAGTATCTCAGTACGTTGGCTGAAAGCCACACGTTATGCATTTGATTAGGTTTAACTATGCTAGATAGTTAAAGAGATACATTTACCCCTAGGCGTCTTGGCCGCAATAATAGTAAATAAAACACTTCTGGTTTTGAAGCATAAAAGTTAAGGTGTTAACTTGAGCCTGGTCTTGGGCTGTAAGTGTCTTGGATAAGGAACTTAGTATTAGTGACTCTTGAGTCGAACGTCTCCTCTGACGCTAAAGCTACGGCAGCCCCGCTGCAGCCTGGACCAGTTGGAGCGGGAGGTCTTGAGCCTGCATCAGCAGGTGGACCGCCAGGTCTCTTCGTCCGATCTTGACGAGGCCTCCCGCATGATCCGACGTGTTGAGGCTCTACTGCCACATCCGGATCCGCCTTCGGCGCACTCCCAGCCGTACGCGTATGGTGCATACCCGACGTACTCGACAAACTCGGCGTATGGCCGTGGGGGTCGCTCGTACGGGGCCTCTCCAGCGTAGGGTCTCGACCGCAGCCTTGCTGTTTAGCCCAAGGCTTGGATGCCTGCTCCGGCGCCCTCGTCGACATCTGTGGTCGGGGCCTCGCTTTGAGGAGTTAGGCCAAGGTGGGTCTGCGAGTCAGCAACCCCCTGCGGATCGTGATGCCGCTTAAGACGTCCAACGTAGAACATCGGGTGCGTCGTCATTGACTTATCCAGGTCGATGGTGTACGACGCACCATGCCTGGCCAGGACTGCGAACGGTCCAATGAAGCTGCTCCTCAGCTTGTTGCTGCCGACAGAGCTGACAGAGCCTAGCGATAGGTTCCTCGTGTCTAATAACACTAATTCACCCACCTTAAACCCAGCTAAGTTTCATCTTCCATGTTTGTCAGAGTACTCCTTCTGTCTGCCCTGAGCCGCAGCCATGTCATCGCAGCCCTACTGCACCCACTCAGCTTGGTGTACACAAAGGACCCCACTTGTTTTCGCAGCGAAACCGGTCTCACATGTGATACATGGGAGGAAAGAGCTTTCCGAGCCTCTCCTCCACTTAGAATAGAGGACGCAGCGTCTCATCGAAGAGTGAGTGGCACTTTGAGGTGATGGAAGCCATTCAAGTAAAACAGCATGAACCCCGTGGATGCGTGCATCTTGAGCGCAAACTTAACAACTGGAAGCTGCGTCGACCACGTATGTGGGCTCCCGCGCACACACTGCGCAGAGTGTTCTCGAGCACTCGATTGACGTGCTCCGTCTGGCCGTCTGTCTGTGGATGGTCCGCAGTGGACATCTGCAGATGAGTCTGAGGAAAGGGAACAGCGTTTTCTAGAGCGCAGCCGTGAACCGCATATGAATAGTTAAGTTTTGTTTTAAGATTAAAGATTTATAATCTAATTTCTTAAGAATTTTTTTTAAAGATATTATTTCGTTAATATTTAAATCATTATAACGAAATATATATATATATTTATAAGTTTGTTTAATTTTTTGTAATTGATTTAATTTATATTTTTTAAAAAATTTAATTTTTTGTTTCAACATATTTTTTAATTAACGATCAATTTCACCAAATACAACATCTAAAGAAAGAGCTCTCAATCTGTCAATCCTTACTATGTCTGGACCTGGTAAGTTTTCCCGTGTTGAGTCAAATTAAGCCGCAGGCTCCACTTCTGGTGGTGCCCTTCCGTCAATTCCTTTAAGTTTCAGCCTTGCGACCATACTCCCCCCGGAACCCAAAGACTTTGATTTCTCATACGGTGCTGACAAGGTCATTTAAAGTAAACGACTGCCAATCCCGAGTCGGCATAGTTTATGGTTAAGACTACGATGGTATCTAATCATCTTCGATCCCCTAACTTTCGTTCTTGATTAATGAAAACATCCTTGGTAAATGCTTTCGCCTAAGCTCATCTTTCAGCGATCCAAGAATTTCACCTCTGACGCTGAAATATGAATACCCCCAACTGTCCCTATTAATCATTACCCTGGTGTGCAAACCAACAAAATAGACCACCAAGGCCGTATCTTATTATTCCATGCTAATGTATTCAAATGAGCAAACGCCTGCTTTAAACACTCTAATTTTTTCACAGTAAACGATGCAAGCCCACCAACCCACCAACTTAATGGCAGAAAGGCAGCCTCACAAAAAATGCCTCGAATATCCATAAGTACACACTCCCAGAGGGAGCGGACCGGACATCCAAAACAGAAATCCAACTACGAGCTTTTTAACTGCAACAACTTTAATATACGCTATTGGAGCTGGAATTACCGCGGCTGCTGGCACCAGACTTGCCCTCCAATTGATCCTCGTTAAGGGATTTAAATTGTTCTCATTCCAATTGCCCGACTCGAAGAGCCAGAGCATTGTTATTTATTGTCACTACCTCCCTGTGTCAGGATTGGGTAATTTACGCGCCTGCTGCCTTCCTTGGATGTGGTAGCCGTTTCTAAGGCTCCCTCTCCGGAATCAAACCCTAATTCCCCGTTACCCGTTAATGCCATGGTAGGCCCATATCCTACCATCCAAAGCTGATAGGGCAGAAACTCAATCGATTTATCGCGCAAAAGCGCGATCCGCACAGTTATTATGACTCAACACAATACCAGCCCGAAGACTGCATTGGTTTCAATCTAATAAATGCTACCCGCCCGACAAGCAGTTGGGTATTGATGCATGTATTAGCTCTAGAATTACTACGGGTATCCAAGTAGTAAGGTACTATCGAGTAGACTATAACTGATATAATGAGCCATTCGCAGTTTCACAGTACAAAATTGTTTATACTTAGACATGCATGGCTTAATCTTTGAGACAAGCGTATGACTACTGGCAGGATCAACCAGGTTTATATCCTCCATACTAAAGAAGACGACAAGTCGCCCCCAGCACAAAACAACAACACAGAGGCCAGCCGCAAACAGCCCCGCAACCGCCGAAACAGTCGCTAGGCCACTCGCAAAATGTCTCAAAGCCGCCATTAATA
>NW_003303330.1:18567-22932 GCF_000142945.1 Phytophthora infestans T30-4 | reverse complement strand
AGCCAAGATGGACCGAAGCGAGTTTCCTCGCTTGAACGACTCACAGTACGAGTCTGTTCGGAAGATGGGAGGCATCTTTGGACAAGATGTCCTTCGCAGCTTGGCGGCGGCGACGCCTGCCGAGCAACAATAACGCGTGACCGCGTTTGAGACCTACGAGCGTGGTCTCATCGCTCACGTCCGCGGGAGCTTGGAGGCCACGATGGCCGCTCCCCAGGCAACCAGGCCTAAGCCGGTGTGGCTGAAGGTCCCCGCGTTTGAGGGGAAGGAAGGAGAGAACCTTCACTTCTGGGTCCGTGAGGTGGAGATCGCCATGAAGGCGGGTCTCATCTCGGACGAGCCAGTTTGGGTGGCTTTTGCCCTGTCCAACCTTGGTGGACGTGCCAAGCACTGGGCATACACCAGGGAGACGACATCTCCTGGATGCTTTGCATCCTGGGCTCAGCTGTGTGAGCAGCTACGAGCCGCGTTCCTACCAGCGAACAACGAGTTCCGCCAGCGCTCACGCTTTCTCGCGTGTAAGCAAGGTAAACGTGAGCTGCAGGAGTACGCGCAAGAGATGCGCACGCTGGTGGCATCTCTGGCAGGGAATCCTCTGCCTGAAGACATTAAGACAACAGTCTTCATAAACGGCCTGAAGGTCGGTCCTGCTCGCGCCCAGCTATTCCGGGTGCAAGCGACAACTATGGAGGAGGCGATTCGAATCGCCCTCCAAGAAGAGTACAGCCACAAGCAGGCTGGTACCCTTCGGAAGAGGAACATCGCCACGATGAGAATGGCGTTCCTCGGGAGGCGGAGCATCGCAGCAATGACGCTGTTGCTCCTGCTGTCACGCAGCCCGTTGATACCGGTGCGTACTGCGAGCCCGAGCCCATGGACTTTGGCTCAGCCGAGAGCTTGGTCCGCTGCTATGGATGCGGCGGACATGGACACTACCAGTGTGTGTGTCCCTCGCTAGTCCTCGGGAAGAAGACGGCCCGTGGGCCCCAAGTCCAGTGGCGCAGGCCACGGCCCGGTGGACGAAGACTCCCCGGCCACCAGTAGAGGCGGTATGCCCTACTGAAGAGCGCTAAGTCTTCGTGATGGGTGTGCAGGTTGTGCACACACGGGATTTAGCCCAGAGAGACGTGGTTCTCTCAAAGCCGTGAAGGGCAGTGCTGGGCTGCTGGTAGCTCACTCGGTGTACGGGGGTACGATACCCCTTGAACGTTTGATGGGTTCTGGGGCGTTGATACGCCGCCGGAACGTCGCTTGGCATAGCGACATCCGACTGCACTCTATGTCAGAGTGGCGGTCGTGGGCTGGTCCTTGGTGGACTAGCCTTTGGTACGGTAGTATCAATGGTCCCCAACGGACCTGAACGTTTCGGCTTGATGAGCTCGCGCACCGCGGTGTCGCTCGCAGTTCTCGCCATGAACAACATGGCTGTGCCGAACATAAGGCACAGCCCGGACTTTGGTGTGGCAAGGCTGAGAAGGGCCTACCAGTCCAGGTCTATGACGGAGCATTGGTGAGTCATGTTCCCACCTCCGTCATGACTGGGGCGTCTGATACAGACCGCCAGGACGCAGAAGCGTCACGGAGCTGTCAACGCGCCGACAGCTCTGCGTACAGCAAGACCATGCTCTGCTGCGGCAATGCCACGGGCGTGGGTCTTTTGCCCGGCGTGTGGAACTGCTACACCAGCATCGTCCAACGCCGAAGGTCGTCGCGCCGTACGGGCTTCGACAGTGGTTATGCCTTTAAGCACTAACCAGGTGGGTAACTCAGGACCACACGGTCGCCCAGACCTTAACTGAAGAGGAAGGCGCTGAATGCGCTTCCTGTGTGGATAACACAGTACCACACGCAGTCGCCCAGACTATAATTGAAGAGGAAGGCATGACCATGCTTCCTGTGTGGGTAACACAGTACCACACGCAGTCGCCCAGACTATAACTGAAGAGGAAGGCATTGTCCATGCTTCCTGTGTGGGTAACACAGTGCCACACGAGGTCTCGAGTGCCTCTGATGTCGTCAACGAGACATCACGACGTGGGTAACGAAGTGCCACGTCACGTCAGCCGCCGCAAGTCGGGTCTGAACCTTGTTCAGGCCGACGTCGCTTCAAACGACTCGGAGTCCAGGGCCCAGACTCCTCTGACTCGGTCGGTGGACACCAACTCTGTCCGGTGTGTGTGCGGGTCTGGCACGCCAGCTGATCCCAACACCGAAGGTCGTCGCGCCGTATGCGCTTCGACAGTGGTGGTGCCGAAGGGCATTCACCAGGTGGGTAACATAGGTCCACATTGCGGGTAATAAGTTCCGCAAGCAGCGAAACTGCTTAAGGAGACCGTCATTCGGTGCTCCGAGCGTGGGTAACAAAGTTCCACGCAAGGTCACTCAGACTATAACTGATAAGGAAGTCGCTGTATGCGCTTCCGGTGTGGGTAACAGAGTTCCACACAACCAACGTGGGTAACAGAGTTCCACACCCAAGGCGAGTAACATAGCGCCGCACACAGAGCCATTGGCTCGAGGCGCGAGGTTGTCTTGGCCTCGCCGGACGTGAGCAACTCGCTCGACGTCAAGTCGCGCAGACTCAAACTGCTGACGCGAAGGCTGAATGCCTTCGGTCGACACGGCCGACGCGGTCGACCATACCGACGCAGTGCACATGGCGGAGAGCCGTTGCGCCTGCCAGTGGCTATTAGAAGCCACGAGAGACTCAGTAGGCTCGAGGTTAAGTGGGGGAGAGGCTCGGAAATACCTTTCCTCCCTGACTTTCCAAGAGGCAGGTAGCCGTCGTGCTGCCAGTGGCTATCACAAGCCACGAGAGACTCAATAGTCTCGAGTGTAAGTGGGGGAGAGGCTCGGAAATACCTTTCCTCCCTGGTCTTGAGGTAAGACCAAGTTCCTTACGGAACCAGGCGTCGATGTACATCGACTGCAGGCTGGAGGCGAACAGCCGGGCTAGAGCTGCGGTAGCTCTAGCCGAACAAGACATAGTGGCGAAGAAAGCCACGGGCGCAAGGTGCCTCGGAATCGCTGAGCGAATCAGCAGTTGGGGTTGCAAGCAACCACACACGAGGCGAAGTGTGGGTCTAGTGCAATCAACGCACTGGTCCCTTGGTCATGAACGACCTGTCGAGTAGGGTGAACGGAACGTCTCACCCGCCGACAAAGCGGTTGCGGTACGTGATGTACGCAACGCGCCGGGTATAATGGGCCGTGGAGCCATAACCCAAGTGTGGTGCACGAGTGCACACACAACTGACCAGGTGGTGGACGAGACAAGGCACGCAGTCGTAACTGGTGCCGCGCCGAGCATGACATCGTGGTGATGGCAGCTTGCCTCACCATGGGTTGGTACCCGTGAGTACTCGGTGAGAATGCCAGACACCAACGCCGCAGTGGCATGGTGGTGAGAGATGCCCCACCACGGTCGAGTACCATCAGGGTACATGGTGTCTGTGACAGACACTGGTATAGGTGCAAAGGATATGCACCATACCACGACCCGATGCGCTCTGGACGCTGTGAGTCAACGCACGTACCGTGCATCGGCACTGGCTGCTGTCGAGCAACGTGCCAGGAGTTCCACGTAATGAACTCGTCGTGCATGACACACATGAAGTGCACGGAGCACTTATGGTGGCTGTGGTACGTATCGTACACAGCGTACCTCGTGTACGGTCCCATGGACCTGTACACTGTGCTTGCACATGCGTCGTGCATGATGTGAGCACTGGCCATGAATCCGTTCAGGCGACAGCACAGCAGAAGCTGCTGCCGCCAAACATGGCAACCTTGTGGTGGGCGTACCGCACCAAAGGTTAGTACCGTACGGTACATGGTGTCGATGGGAGACACCTACACCACGGTTGTGTACCGTCATGGTACACGGTGTCGATGAAGGACACCTACGCGCCGTTGGTATGTTGACCAAGACGCGAAGAGGGCGTGGCAGAAGCTCCGCCCGCAAGGATGGATCCTTGCTGGAGCCAAAGGCATGGCCCGAGGTGAGCTGAGAGCTCCCTCTAGTGCTGGGGAAGGTGTTGCCCTTCTCGGTGTCGTCCCTCGCGGGAGACACCATGCTCCGGACGCGTTCACGAGGACTGTCGTGTCCTCTGGTGCGAACTGTGGGCGAATGCCACACGTTCGGATGCTATTGCACCCTGTGCCTAAGCACTGTACGCGCGCAAGCGCAGGAGCTAAGGCAGCTCTGAGTGTAGGCTTTGCGCCCAACACAGTTGTGAACATAGGGATGCAAATCCCAGTGAGCTTTGGCAGCACAAGTCACTGTGGGTGTGACTGAGAGCCAGTCTCGTGGCTGCTCAGTGTGAGAATTCACCTTTTGGTGTTTTAATTCTCTCACTTCTGATT
>NW_003303330.1:13905-18388 GCF_000142945.1 Phytophthora infestans T30-4 | reverse complement strand
TGTAGTAGGCGCTGCAAGAACGTGTGGGCTGTAGACTGGTCCGGCCCGCGTTGCGGAGCCCCGTGGCTGCCCTGGCTCCAGGTGCCGCTGGTGAGCCTACCGCGCATACGGTAGAGAACAGGTTGCAGGGGGTGAGGATCGTATCCTCTAGCGTGAGCAAGGGAAGACTATCGTCGTCTGACGACTCATGCAATCGACCCAAAATTACGGAGACCGTATCGTCAAACGCCGGGGTAGCCACACATTGCCAGGCAAACGTAGCGGGAACCACGGAAGTCTTAGCCCCACGTGGAGTAACGTACGAGATGGCCTGGCCACCAATGTCAACCAAGATACCACCCATAGCACCAGGTGCCTTGAATAAACTGAGCAGCTCGTACACCTGCCGGTCTGACCGGTGGTGACGTAGTGAACAGCTGCCAGGCAGTCGTAAAGTTAGGCAGTGACGATGTGAACCGGAAATAATGTCCGAATTCCAGCAGGAATTCATCACGTGAGATGGTTTGGCTGTGCATGTCGCTCAATGGCACGGCCACCACTTGACGGGGCGCGCCCGCAGAACCGCGCACACCCACCATACACAAGTAACTGCATCCCGGATCCAGCACAAGGTTTATGTCATCCACCAAAACGATGGTCGAAGCTCGAACGTAGGTGAGAACTTGGCCACACAAGTACACCTCAGAGGTGTGACGAACGAACTTGGTGTCACAATCAGCTGAGGCCACGAAGAACTGAGAAAGCCGCAAAAGCCGAAAGACCGAAAAGGGACGAAGGGAGCGGTGTCCCCTTAAGTGGTCATGCATAGTGGCTCCACTAATGTAGCGTCGAATCCCCCGGTGGGCCTGCCACCATGTTCGCTGAAAGCGTGGTGACCGGACTCCCTTGCAGATCCTGGTGTAGGTCTTGTACGCGTCGGAAACCCAGCGGCCGTGGAACTGGATTGTAAGTGCATCCGTGCCAGATCGGTACATGTGCGTGGCTCCCCCGGCGCGTAGAGAATGAGAGCTGAACCGGCGGGGATCTTCGGCAGTGCGAGCGGCAGCGCCTTTGATGGCTTCGGACACATCTTCGGTCGATACGCAGGCTGGTTGTCCCGAGCGTGAGATGTACACGGCGGCTGGGATGCTTGCAGGGAGATTCCTCCTTGCTTGATGGAGGATGAGGGCTCCGAACACGGGGCACAGAAACTGGTGACCAGAGCGAGTTAGCATCCTAGTCGTTGGAGCCCCACCTTGATTGGTCTTGGACCCGATCAGGTGAATCCAAACAGCCTGAGCCTGTGACGGACACTGAGTCGGCTGCCCAGCGGTATCCACAACCACGATGTCTTGCGCTCGTAGAGCGAACCACTTGAAGGATCCACCTTGGATGGCTACGATCTCTGATCGTCTCAGAAGAAAGAAGAATGCCAAGCACACTACCCCCCACAGGGCTTGGCCACGGGGATGTTCCATGGCCAGGCCTCGAAAGCATGCTTCTAAGAGGTGGATTGACACGGGTGCCTTGCGGCGTCGGGGCGTGTCGAGACGGCTAATTCCTTTGAGAAGCATGCGGATGTGCGGGTGTTCAATCGGGAACTCACATCCGGAGGCGGCGAAGAAATGGCGAACGCCATGGAGCACCGCCATGATGGAGGCGCTACGGATGGGACCGCCGGATCCAAAGCCAAACTGAAATCCATGTAAAACGAAATCCGATATGTGCTTCACCATATCAGTGAGAGTCATGCCATGAAGCCAGGGAGAAAGTCCTCGTCGCGAAGTCCACCTTTTCCACTTGTTGAAGGCTCGATTGTATTGATCAAACGTGGAGTCGGCAACGGAGTGCGCGCGGAGATATGCTGCCAGATACTGGCTAGGCCTTGAATGTCCGTCTTCGGGGCCACCTGCGACCATCCATGTGTTAGCGAAGCAAACACAGCTGCAAAAGATGGGTTAGCGGGAATACGGGAGCCGGCATCGGCGCGCGTATTATCTGTTCCAGCGACGTGAGACGCTGAAAACCGAAGCCGATATGATGCTTCCCACCAGCTAAGCAGGCGGATCATCACTTGAGCCCTGGGGTTGCGTGAGGCCAGCTTGTTTTGCCATGCGACAGCGGATGAATTGTCGATACGGAAGTGCACGTGCCGCGGTCTGTTGCCGATGGGGCTGCTCGCGGACCATCGTTCTCCCCAAGCGTGCACCGCGAAGGCACACGAGAGGAGCTCGCGGAAGCTGATGTCAAAGCCGTTGGCCGCTCCCATTTTGAATTCCGCTATCAGCGATAGCTCGGATGGGGTAAATGCGTAGGTGAGCGCAGTCTTCGCCAATACGTCAAGCGCACACAGCCCGACATCCGACGCGTCCATTTCGACCACAACATCCGGGGGTGGGAGAGCGTTGACGTATTCCAGAGATACACCGTTTAGCTGAGGGCTGTGCAAAATAAGCCACCACCAGAGCAGGTCTTCTCGCATTGCGTCTGTCACGGAGACGCCCTGAAAACGATGGAGTTGTGCCTCACGGTGGCGGAGACGCTGAAGGAACGGTCGTGCGGCCCGAATGCAAGTCGCCACATGACGTAAGCTGCCCATTAACGACCGATACACTTTTCTAGTCAACGTCGGGGAGTGGTAAGCTGAAGCGACAATCCTGCGTGCCTTTTGGATCTTGGAAACCGGTAGTGCGACCACTCCATCGACTGAGTCGAACTCCAATCCGAGAACGCGCTGGCGTGTCTTCCAATCAGTGAACTTTTCGATGTTGATGGCGTCAGCGCCCAGAATGGCCACCATTGCGTAACGGAGGGAGCGGTCTATGTCGGAACAGGTCGTTCCTATGTCTGCAGCTACGTTAATGTGGTCATCCACCCAGTGATAATTGAAGAAACCGGCCGGAGAAGCTGCGTTTATATTGCAGCCATGAACGTGGGAAATCGCTCCGCCGAAAATCTCGTAGAATCCAGGAGAGCCTGTCCATCCGAAAGGCGCGGAAAGCTCGATCACCAGGGCGTTCTCTTCCTCGATCAGCCCGGCAAACAGGTAGACGCTGTTGCTGTGGATGCTAATATTCCGGAAGGCTGTAGCGACGTCGCCCGCCATGACATAGATTGGTACATCGGGGAATTCTTGCTTTGCTTTCAGGATTTTCCGTGCTACCGCGTCGCAGTGGATGTAGTCAGGTTTGGTAATGCTATCTTGATCGGTGCAATCGTTGATCGAAGCTCCTTCAGGATATGATAGATCGTGGATCGTACGTCCGGAAACCGTATTATCCTCGCTTCCCTTGTCCACAACGCCGAAGGGGCTAATGATTATCTCTGGCCACTGCTTCAGAAGATCCATGTCGAGGACCAGGCACCTCCCAGCATCTTGCTCTTTCCTGATGTTCTTGCGCAAGATATTAATTCTGCCCCGAGCCGAGCCATGATTTACTGGGCGAACTGACTGCCGAGGTGGTGTTTCTTTTAGCTGGACTTCGAAACCTTCTTGAGCAATCTTCTGCATCTGCGCCAAGTGCTTATATTCTCTGCACAGCTCGCCAAGAGCCGCTGGAACCAAATTCTTGTTCGGACGGTAGTCCCGCTCCGTTTGTCCCCGAACCAGCTCCACGAACGCCGGTAGTAGTAAAGCTGAACGGCGTGCGAGCTCCGACAGAGAGCGTTGCAATGGCTTATTAAGCACGTATACAGGTCCATCAGCGCCTTCTTGCGTTGTAGGGAAATCGGGCGCTGGTAGCTTTATGCCGAAGCTGGCCATGGCCTTCCCGAGCGTAGCCGATTGAACTTCTCGATTCAGGTTCCGTCGCCGACGTGCATTCTCATGCATTTGGTCCGCGGTTTGACTTGAGACTACACGGCGACGTGGGGTTCTTTCGATCCGAAGTATGTTTCCTGTGCCATCTCTGTTAGCCGAGTGTAGCTTGTCTGGATTTGCTTGACTTGTACCCGAAGTCGAAGGCATGCTTGTAGATCTATCAGGATTCATCGGAATTTGGACCTTGGTAGACTTCGTATTATCGCGTCGGACGTTTCGTCGTATAAGGTCGCTAGTGCACAGTTCGTCTGACCTGGATGGGCTGCACCCCGGAGGGCGTGTATACGTGGATGGCTGTATAGACGACATGGATTGTACATGTATAGTCAAAGCAGGCCGTATACCCGTGGGTGACTGTATTGTCGACCCGGACTGTATAGTCAAGGGTGGCTGTATACCCGAAAGGTGACTGTATAGTCGACCCAGACTGTAAAGTCAAGGGGGGCTGTATAGCCGTGGGTGACTGTATGTTCGACCCGGACTGTATAGTCAAAAGGAGGCTGTATAGCCGAAGACGTCACTGTCTCTGTACACGACGGCTATACGTTGTCTTGTCGTGACAGGTTCACGCTTCACTCGCTGGTGAGGAGACAATCAAACTAGCGAAATATACCCGTCGCTAGAGAAGCTGACGAACTCAGGTTGTGCCGAACGCTGAACGTTATTACTCTGCAGGATGCAAAC
>NW_003303330.1:6891-9496 GCF_000142945.1 Phytophthora infestans T30-4 | reverse complement strand
ATCTGCGGACACAACCACTACGGCGCTTACGTAAGCGTATACGACCGCGACGGAAGAAAAATATTGTTTTCGCCCAATATAGCTATATGTAGAAGCGAAAGTGCAAACAAGCTACGGCTTAAACGACACGCGTCATGAAGGGTCCGCCAGTGTTGTCTACTGACGGAAACACTTCCTTCGACTATGTATTGGACATTAACAACGTCCCCATGGAAGCCGATGACCTCGGCTTCTGCACCGACTCAGGTCGGTTAGACCAACGCCCGATCCACGGCAAACGCTTAAGGATGATCGGGACGCTGCTGTTTGAGGTGGCTATGTGCCGAAGAAAGGCGCATTCATCAGGGCCGATGTCGCCTTCTTCACTGCGTGCTGCACCTATGGTACGTGCTCTTTAAATGCCGACTGAATCTACGAACGCTGACTGGCTCCGCTCGACATCGTCTTCGAGCCCGATGGGGCTTTACGCATACATCACCATCAATATTGACGACGAAACCGCCAATGTAACACTGCTACATTGAACTCTGTCATCCGGTCGGTAAAATGCGTGGAAGAGAACTTCGGGTGAAGGAAACGTGCCTGAGTGTGTGACAATTGTTCTAGCTTGGACCGCATGTGCTGGCAGCGTATGCGAACGGCTACCGTATTCCCAGCAGCCTTTAAGACCTTCTGTAGCGGCTATCGCATCGATCGTCTTCGTAATGACACTGTTAAGGCGGGTATTGCTAACGCGGATACCGGTGAACCTGTATGACCGCACTGCCGCTGTTCGGTATTGTTTCTTACGCGCGTCTGGCCATTTCGGGTCCTGCCGTCTGTGTTTTCGGTCCACTGCAAGGCCTTCGTGCTAAACGTGATCAGCGTGATGCAGTACTCTCCGTTCTAGCGTAAAACGTAATATTTATTCACCATTCAGAGTTATCGAGATATTCGCCTTTAAAGTAGACCGATCAATTTTCGTATGTAACTAAAGCTCCGGGGAACGACCACGTTTGTGATTTAAACGTCTGAACATTCACTAAGCTAAACACCTGCACTCTTCGAACGAGCAAGGCGCAATTAATATGGAAGTCTAATGACCTTTCCGCAACTCAATCCTATGGCTGGTCACGACCCGCCAACAACCCATTGCAGTCCCTCTTCGATGGATTAGGAGCCCGCTGAGATCGCACCGCGGGGTTCACAGCGGCAAGCCTTCTGCGCGAACGCCGCAAACAAACCTCGTGCAACGGGGTCTTTGATCGTTTTGTAAGTATGTCGCTCGCCATGGCTGGTAAATCGGGAACACGTTGCTACGGCGGTTGCTAATCAGCGGTTTCTAACCGGACAGTGAATCTTTCACGTGCTCATGGGTTTGCAAAAGTTTTAAATCCCTTCTGACCGAGCTGTGCCAGAATTTAACTGGCGTGCACCAGCTCTATTGGCTCCAAATGGACGGGCGTCGTGGTGTACAGGAACCCTCCATGATGTAGACAACAACTATAAAATTACGTCGAAAGGTTGTCGGTCGGTTGATAGACTGGTCCAATGTGACTTAAATGCTCGAGACTTTCTCGAGCCGATGTTGCCCCCAATCCGAATACTGAAAGTACGTAAAGATTGTTACACAGTACGCCAGTACGTACCGGACGTTTCGCAAAGATATAACGCATTCGGGGCCTGCTGCTAAAGCTATTAAACATTCTCGTCGAGCTCCTTGAGATAAAATGGCGGCCGCCGCAACGACAAATCGGGATCGTTAAAGCAAAAGCGATGGTGAAAGCCAAGCCTGATAAGGCAAAAGAAACAACGCGAGGCACAGCAAGAGCAGGAATCGAACAGAAACATGCTGCGAATACGCAGCAGGCTAACACACGTTAGTACGTGCTCAGGCACTTGTACTAGTGGGCCATTAGAAATTATCTCGAGAGGAGGGATCATTGCTTCTCACGTCGCGAATGCGCTACCGAAGGAACATCGTGATACTCGTACATGATTCGCACAGCAAGACGATTTTATCGCATAAGTGATGCCAGCTTTTAACGTTCCGTGTACGAGGTGCGGGGGCATAATCCAGCATTTGGTTCGCGTATTTGTCACTCGCACCCGCGTTCTTGAAGTCTTTATTCGACGACCACCATGGAGCCCGCTCTCAATCCGATTGATGTCGACTATCTTGTCAGCGTAATCAGGTAGCCCGAAAACGCGCCAGCCACCACACTTAACCTTCCAGGTTTGTAATCAACCCGGAAGTTGTATTTCGAGAAGATCAATAACCATCTCGTCGTCCGTTGCGAAATTTGAAGCGACTGCACTGTCGTTCGCCGCTCTCCACAGCTTTCTAGCTTGGAAGTCCCGCAGGGATTTCACCGGGAACACATTCTTGTGCTCCAGTTGAATATATTAGGCTGTCGACGTCAGTGAGCCCCCCCCTCGCTATGTTCCTCGAAGCGCTGCTTCTTCGGCTTTGCCCTGAGAGTATCCTTAGTCTCCGTAAACGCAGTGTAGTGATGTCTCGCCTCCCCCGCTTCAGGAACAACACATGCAACATCCCTGCGTGGAGATCCATTATTTTATATGCGTAGAGCATTATGTAGCAAGCGTCAGTTAAATGTACATGTAT
>NW_003303330.1:0-6791 GCF_000142945.1 Phytophthora infestans T30-4 | reverse complement strand
GGACCCAGAAGTGAAGGTTCTCGCCTGCTTTCGCTTCATACGGCTTAACCTTCAGCCGTATTGGCTTCGGGTGAGGCGGATTTGCTTCCGCCGCCGGAGCCTGCAGGTTCTCCCGCACATGCGCGATGAGGCCCTGCTCGTACGCGTCGAATGCATTGACGCGCTCGAGCTGCTCAGCCGGTGTTGATACCACCGGGCTCTGCAGGGCCTCCATCCCGAAGATGCCTGCCAACTTCCGAACCGACTCGAACTGAGAGTCGTTCATATGGGAGAAGTCGTTCCTATCCATGGCAACGAATTTCGGAGAGGTTCAGGTAGTCTACCTGCGATGGCGTGGATTGACTACGAGTGCTGCCAAGTGTGATGGGGTCACACAGCACCTTACGCTTGAGGAACTTAGCTTCCGAGAGTTTACAAACTCTCAGTGAACGACAGTTCACAGGTTCCCTCTTTATTCAAAAGAGAGCGAAGTGACCTAATTAAGGTAGAATGTTAACTGAGTATATTTATAGGTAGATTAAGCTTGGGTTTAATACAAACTATACGTCACCTATAGAGATGCAATGTCATCAACCAATGGTTGGCTTTGGACTTTGAACCAAATATCCCGGAGTATGACGTGTCATACTCCTGGTATGTGAAGTGTCACACTTCATGTAATCAGGGTACACTTAGGGCTACGTACCCCGTTACAGTGGAAGTGTTGCAGTTGCACTGGCTCTGCACGGTTACCGAACCGTTCGACTATTGGCTGGAACGGCTTCTGGAACGCCATTGGGTAATCACATGTTAGGGCTTCGTCACCCATAGGCAGGATTTGACTCTCACAAAAATTGGACTCGATCTGTGAACAATGGGTGAAGCTTGTGATATCGGGTTTTGGCGACGAGGGCGAATGTTCGACATTGTGCTGCGCATACCGTTTGGAGATCATAACCCATATCTGGAATGCTTTTGCATGACATGTCCTGGAGCGTTGTACGAGCGCGAAGCGCACGCTAGCTTCTTCGTTTGACCTCAGATAATCGTAGGAGATAGGTATTATTCAAATCCACGAGCCACAACGGATACTTTATTTAAAGCATTCAACGTCTACAATTACGACACGCCTTCACATCTCACACGCCACTACGTTAACTAACAGCACATCGAGGTTTCTACCAGCGGCATACGTCCTCAGGAGCTTACACCATCAGGGTTTCCATATTAATCATATTGAAATTGAGAAAAAATGAGGCTCATTTGGCTTACGGCATAAAGGGCCTTGCTTGAGAGGAAAGGTGCCGAAATGCATCCTCACGGGATGGTGGGAGTGTAAAATAATCGAGTGCTTCGCTGGGAGCCGGCCCCCAAAGCGACGAAGCGGATCCAGTAGACCGTCGTTCGGGCTCACGAGCTGTGCGCTCGCTGATCGACGATTTTCGCAGTAGTTACCGCCGGCAAGGACAAGCCACTCCCCACAACAAATAGTCAGCAAACGCGCAAAACGTATCGATCCTTTTCCCCGCTTCTTGTAACAAATTCGCCCTCCTCTGGCTTCTTCAACGCTCCTTCCTGCTTCGCGTTTCTCGCTTCTTGTTGTTCTCGTACAATACCGGATTGAAATATGGGGAGGAGGTACAATGCAGACCTATGCTACTCTAAATGGACTGTCTATCGCCGAGCACACGTGACAATATGCATATCCGGTTTAAACGAACCGGTGAACATCACACTGTTGCGGTCTGCCAACCGCGTTTGACACTCGTTTCACCTTATGATATACTTTTTGACATTTTCCTTGCTGTTGAGGCCACCAGGACCTTTTATCTCCGATACTGGTAGTACCGACTTGGTAGATGATCTATTTACTAATTAGTAGCAGATTCCCATGATTATAGTGGAGATGAAGCATTTGAATCATGAGCGCATCGGGAAGCGGGCATCCCTCACCCTAGCGTGGCATATCTTGAGCGCAACCAGCACTGCAATTATTGTCCTGGTCAAGCATCTGCGTATTATCCGCGTGTAGGCCACGTTGCGAGCAAATAAGACAAATACGAAAAGAGGAAAACACATGTGTAACACTGAATAAAAACCAGGGCGAAGGGAAAGTGCCCGTCGGAGGTTGCAGTGCCGACCTATGCCAAACAATAGCGCTGATCACTCGTCGCACGCCCAATTAAAGGTGGGTATTTCAATCGAAAGATACGACGAAAACTGTACATGATCCGCCGAGATCCTGTCTAAAATTCTAGGCGAGTTGTCTAGGCTGAGTAATGATCTCCAGGCTTGGTGGGTTCGCGGTAGGAACTTTACTAATCGTTTATTTAGATTCCATCCACAAAGTGGCATTCCAACACACACGTCGATACACCTTGTGACATTATATACGTACCGACTCTGATAATCTACAGCTTCCGAACCCGCGAAAGACCATAAACGTAAGATCACCAAGTATTGGAGCACGATACCAGGATAGAACCGGATCTCAACGAGCCACGGCATACGATACTACGGTAGAACGTGAGAACACGGACGACAGACCATTCGCGAAACCACAATATTTATTCGTAGCGGACGTTTGTCCAACCAGGGAGAGCACTTAGACACGGGAGCCGTAGCCGGGAAATCGCCGAGCCACGGAGCAAGATGTAGAACCTGAGATCGCAGCGTCAGAGGGACGATAGTACAATTTTACACAATTGCATGGACGACAGACCAGCCACAAAATCGCGGAGAACGCTTCAAGAGACCACGATTGCACACCGTGGAGCACGGAATCGTAGTAGAGCACGATAGCACGGACAAAACATATACGCTACGCGAGCACGATGACAGAGACATCAAAACCACACCGCTATTGCACGAT
Organism: Phytophthora infestans T30-4; assembly: GCF_000142945.1. Classification (NCBI taxonomy): domain Eukaryota; phylum Oomycota; class Peronosporomycetes; order Peronosporales; family Peronosporaceae; genus Phytophthora; species Phytophthora infestans. Next base: position 3,940 of record NW_003303330.1, on the reverse strand, counting down.
AGCTGATACCGCGGCCGATGGAGCCACATCAGGAGAGCATGAAACACGGGCGACGAAACGACATGACTACGCGGAGGCCATAAACCACGGAATAGCACCCTTCGGCAAGTGTACCGGCGATAGGAGGGCAACGGTCAGGAAATTCTCTGTATCGTGATACCTAGAGTTTAGCACAATACGTAAGCCTCTAATAACAAAGAGTATTTAGAGGTCACGAAAGAGGCCGTACTACACCGATAAGTGCTAAAATTTGCGGCCGCCTAATTTCCAACAAACCATGCCACTACGCCGCGTAGCGGCGGTGAACGGCAAGTCTAAATCCTACTCTACTCTCCTGTACGTTCGTATGTCCGTCATTTTGTCCGAAGCACAAATACGCACCTATCACGGATGAATATGCTGTCCAGCGAAGTGAAGGCGGCCCGACACGGCAGCCTTGCAGGCCCGAAGGACCCGCCCCAGTTACAACGTACCCACTGACCATGTGAGTAGTGTAGCGAGCCCGTGGCGAGCCGAACGGAGCCATAACACAATAATGAACATGCATGCGCCTCCGTCGCGAAGCGACGGCACTCGGCTAGCTAAGTAGAGCACTAGATTTGTACTGGCCGGTGTAAAATATGCCCCAGGATCGTGCATCCGTGACAAAACTTCGCTGAAGGACTGCAGAAGAGCACCGCTCGATATTATCCATTGTGCTGCTACTATTAAGAAGAGAGTGACTATTGACACAAAGGGGCTACTTGGGATTTGTAATCCGACGGGGTTTCCCATAAAGTACGAAATAGAGAGAAGGGGTGAAAGCCGACTCGCTAGGCAACACGAATCCAAGACCAAACATGACTAAACCTCGCTCGGTTCTATAAGGCTAATACCCAAAAAGGTCTGGGTTTGGGTTGAGGAGGGTGATAGAATTATCGCCAAGTCCCCTACCTATGTAGATTTCCAGTCTCATGACACCCATTCCTCCCCTTGAGTCAATAGTCTCTGCCCTATTAAAAGCTACACGACTGGCACACAGGGTGTCGATTCGACACACTTCAAACTGACTCCTTACTTTGAATTTTACACCTGAGATAGCAACTATTATACAGAGTCTGGCAGGGATTAATTTTGCCAAAATCGTTCTTTGCAGTGATACTACTACTACAAAACTACTACTACTACTACCGTGATGTATGATATTCACTATGAGTATAAGTACCACTCGCTGGAGGCAGTATTATATTTCTTTAGCATACTACTTTTTCAAGAGCCCCCATTGACCAAGTCCAACCTTCAATCTGCAATTTACAGTGGTTGGGCCCCTTTCACCATTAGTAGAAGATCGCTATTCTCCAAAACGCGTCGTACAGCTCACCGAGAAGATCGATAGCATCGTTGGAGCGCATCAACGTGCGGTGAGGGGCTGCCCAGAAAGCGACGAGCGGACACCAGACCCATGCACGGTGTGCGGTAAGCCGATTCACCACCTGTGTGCCATTGGCGTGCTCAAAGGGAACGGCAGCGATCTAAACGAGAGGTAATTCAGTTATGTGTCTAATATTAAGTATTAATTACATACTACAATGTATGCATAGCATCAGGCTCTGCTGTCTTGTGTGTGTAAGGCGTGTCAACTCTACGGAGGGTTCTAGCATACACGCTGAAAGCGGCACAGCCGCGCCAGCCACGTCTTCTATTACTTCGACTGCTTCAAAGATATCATTATCAATTTTTTGGTCCGGCTCCGATTCTGACTTCGTGCTGTCGCCTGGTAATACAGCAAAGGAGAGCTCTGCCTCTGTCCGCCGAGCTGCGAAGCGCCAGAATCGGCCACCCAGCAGGCGATGTTGGGTTAATTGATGCTAGGGCGGTGTAGTGGATCCCAGGAATTTCACCGTGGTTTCCCAGAATAACTCTACGAAGAAGACCCAGGGGCGCCTGGCAGGTTTGCCATCTTCCGGCAATGGATCTGTATGTCTTCCCGGTCGTGCTGCCAATGCTCTACCCTGGTTTTATATTAGGAGCCATGCCAACTACATGTCATCTTTCTAATAGTTTTCCCAGCGAACTTTCTGAGGGACGCCTTAGGAGTAAGCTGGGAAATGAGCTCGAGCTGGTTACCAGACGCGAGACTCACTCTACAATTTACGTGATACAGTACACTTGGCTATAAGTTCCAGCGGGCTGGCTCCCGCTTTGTCGAGTGCCGATTGGGTTTTTCGCCCGGGATTTACTACAGGCGGACAGAGTATTGTCGGAGTGGCTCGAGTAGCTGGATGTTGCGTGCCAAAAGAACACGAAGCAGACTGAAGCAGAACTTAATCAAGACACGTCTATTGACAGTGACAAGACACCTACTGGTGCCTGCTTGGTTTCTACCGACGCATATACATCTTGCGCTGATGGCACGAATGCACCTCGGCAAAGTGTCCTCTTCGGCCTTCCAAGAGCGGGCGTTCTCGGCGGGAGGCATTGTGATGGGTCCTCTACGTACCAGGACTGTCCCTAGACGTGCCGAGAAGCAACTGCTACTGCGCCACAATCGAAAAGCTGTCGTTCTGATGAAGAAATAAGGCAAATAAAACGAACAATCAGCAAGAAACTTCGGGGCCGTGTGGTTAGTCCGCCGAGTCGGCGCCCTGCTGACTTGTTCGAATTCATCTCCACTGCTTTCAAATGCGGATTCTCCAGGATTTGCTGATATAGCTTCGTGATCCTGACTTCCTCCTCTTGATCTAGCCGAGTCTTCATCCAGCTCGTCCTCAAAGTGAACTCGGCGTACTCGGCTACGAGTGACTGCCGTGACAATTGGGGTTTCCGCTGGGTTGTCTGTAGCGTACAGTTCTTCGGCTACTCGGTTGATCATTCTCATTTCTGCTTTCCTATCCGTCCCGAGAATTACTCGTCCAGCTTTAGCTTCGAGTGCTTCTGTAGCGAGAAAATCAGCCGCTGCGTTATAGTGTCGCGCTATGTGTCGATACCGGACCGAGTTGAGTTGCTTCGTGAATCCTTGTGTCGAGCTAGCTCCACTTGCAACGTTTCCTTCTTGCATGCTATCACCCCCATGGATTGCTGGATTGCAAGCCGGGAGTCACCCACGATAATCAGGTCAGTTATCAATCGCCGCCAAGACTCCATTGCTCATGCCGGTGTACTCGGCGATGTTGACTGTGGTGGACGACAGGTACGCATTGCGCTGGATCTGTCTGGCTCGGGACTTTCTGGCGGTGATCGCGTGTCATTTGGATACTTTGAACATGGCGACTTGAGTACAGTTGTAGACTATCTGTATGCTACAAGACGCGCGTCGGCTGTAGGTATTTGGGGACGCGATATTGGATCGGCTGCAGCACTTCTACATGTGAAAGAACGGATGTCGTATCGTTATCAAACTATAAAGCTTTCGAACAAAGACGCAAAGAAACTCAAGGTCGTGGAGGACAAAGAACATCGCCACATTCTGTGTATCCCTCCAGTTCACCATTAGTAGAAGATCGCTATTCTCCAAAACGCGTCGTACAACTCACCGAGAAGATCGATAGCATCGTTGGAGCGCATCAACGTGCGGTGAGGGGCTGCCCAGAAAGCGACGAGCGGACACCAGACCCCTGTACGGTGTGCGGTAAGCCGATTCACCACCTGTGTGTCATTGGCGTGCTTAAAGGGAACGGCAGCGATCTAAACGAGAGGTAATTCAGTTATGTGTCTAATATTAAGTATTAATAACATACTACAATGTATGCATAGCATCAGGTTCTGCTGTCTTGTGTGTGTAAGGCGTGTCAACTCTACCGAGGGTTCTAGCATACACGCTGAAAGCGGCACAGCCGCGCCAGCCACGTCTTCTATTACTTCGACTGCTTCAAAGATATCATTATCAATTTTTTGGTCCGGCTCCGATTCTGACTTCGTGCTGTCGCCTGGTAATACAGCAAAGGAGAGCTCTGCCTCTGTC
>NW_003303329.1:11063-21674 GCF_000142945.1 Phytophthora infestans T30-4 | reverse complement strand
CATCATACCTATACCCTGGATCCAGGTCCCTTAAGGCGGGATCCTCCCTCCTTGGATCCTAACTCGAAAGCATGGGATCCGGGTCACCTCGCGGTGGATCTTGACTCCTCGTTAGCCGTGGCTACTAGATCCACCTTTAGAGGGCACCTACCATCCTTCCTTCATAGGATCCACACCCGATCCACTCTTGTATAGTATATCCCATATCCATTTAGGTGAATCCAAGTAAGGGTGGATCCGAGGTAAGTCTTGGTGGATCTTGCCTTCTCGTACATCGCTCATACCAGATCCATCGTCACTTCATACGGGGCGCTGCTCGTCATGGCTAATCCACCACCGGCAACTTGCATCCGTGCCAGCCAACCCAAATCCTCTCTAATCACTTGAAATTGTCATTGATTCGGGATAGTGACCCCGCGTCAGGCCCATTCTCTTATTTCTGAGAAAGCACTTTACCACATCTTCATCGGAAATTGGCTCTGAAAGTCCAAAGGTTGATTCATCGAAGTTGACATCGCGACTGATAACCACCTGCCCCGCCTCGATGTCATAAAGTCGATACGCCTTGGATACTTCTTCGTAGCCCAGGAACAATCCGGCGCGAGCCTTCGGATCCCACTTGAGCCGTTTCTCCTTCGGAGTTAAGATGAAAGCTCGACAGCCGAAGACGCGCATGTGTTTCACACTCGGCGCGGACTTGTACACAATCTCGAACGGAGTCTTGCACTCGATCTTTGGTGACGGCAGGCGGTTCTTCACGTAGATGGCCGTCATCGCCGCTTCACCCCAGAAACACTTGTCTAGCTTGGCATGATGCAGCATGCTGCGGCCGATCGTGACGATGGTGCGGATGGCCCGCTCTGCCGTGCCGTTAGTCTGGTGCGCGTACGGAACCGTGGTTTGTTGCTCGATGCCCTCGTCTTCGTAGAAATCTTTAAGCGAGTTAGTCGCAAACTCACGAGCTCCGTCGTGTCGCACGAACTTGACCTTCTTGCCAAACTGCTTCTGCACCTTCGTGATGTACGTCTTGATGCAGTCTTCGCTTTCTGATTTGGCACGCAGACAGAAGCCCTTCATGCATCCGCTGGCTTCGTCCACGATCAGTAGCAAATATTTGCTGCCACCAAGCGAGGACTTCTCCATGGGTCCGCAAATGTCGAACTCGAAAGTGTCGTAGCGACGCTTGTCACGGTTGCTAGGGAATGGTTTTTGGACCATCTTGCCTTGCTGGCAGCCGCGACACAGACTTGGTCCGCTAGGCTTGGAAGGTGCTTTCGCGTCCTTGATCATCTTGTTGTCGACCATCTTGCGAAGCACCTCGACTGGAGCGTGACCCATACGCGCATGCAGGTCGACCGTCCTTCCAGTTGTCGCCGCATTTGCTGATCGAAGAGGCGTGCGAAGCCAGTAGAGTCCATCTACGAGATCCGCCGATGCCACCACTTGATTCGAGTCCTTGCGTGAGATGTGCATCTTGGTGCCATCGAACACCACCTGGAACTTTCCGTTCTTGTTGATCTGCGGTACTGAAAGCAGATTCTTGCTCATGTTAGGCACATAAAGCGCGTTCTCGATCTCGATCTCGCGCTCGGTGCCGTTGGGCAGGACCACTCTTTCCACGATGGTCCCCACACCCTTGATAGCCGCCTTGTTCCCGTCGGCCACCGAAAGTTCGCCTTCATTGCGCTCGATGAGATTGGCGAACTTGGACTTGTCGTTACAGATGTGGTGTGTGGCACCACTGTCGACCGCCCACATTCCAGACACATTCTTGTTCGTCGATACTCCACATTCCAGGGAAACCGCGAACACTACTCGGTCGTAGTCGTAGTCGTCGTCGCCGTCGTTTCGCCACTGGATGTTGTTAGCTCCGCGTCCACGGCCGTTGCCGCCGCGTCGAACACCTCGACCCTCATCCTTCTGCTTGGTCCAGCACTTGTCAATCATGTGCCCCAATTTCCCGCAGTACGTGCATTGGCGAGACTCTCGGTCGGTGTTGAGCGCCTTGGCCGCGTTTTCAGTCTTCACCGTCGCCGTCTTCTCACCTTGCCGCTTGATGTGCTCGTTTGTGAGCACTTTCACAACGTCTTGCGACCGCAGCTCTGCATTGCTCATCTCCAAGTTCAGCACGACGTTCTCGTAGCTCTTGGGGAGACTTCGCAGTAAGCAGATCGCCACGTCCTCGTCCTCCATCTTGGCGCCGATGCTGCTGAGCTTGGCGCTGATGTTGAAGACCTCGTTGCAATGATGCAAGACATTGCCGCCTTCCGACATCTCCATGCTGAAGAGTTGGCGCTATAGGTAGATGCGACCAGCCTTCTGCGACCCACCATACAGCGTCTTCAAGCGCGTCCACGCGCCCCACGCTTCCTCGCAGTCATCAACCACGTGATGGTAGTCCGCGTTCATGTGGAGCAACATCAGTCCGAACGCAATGTTGCTCGCCTTGACGTAGTCGTCCTTGGTCCGGATGTCCGTGAAGCTCGGCGTCGTTTCCCGGTTCACTACGTGCCATACCGACTTGGTCAGAAACACGCCACGCATGTAGCGGTTCCACGTCGCGTAGTTGTCACCGTTGAACTTGTCGATGGTGACCTTGGTCGAGGCGTCATGGGCAGAGGACATGGTGCTTGGGCTCATAACCTGTTAATGGTGTAGAGGTGTTGGAACGAAGCTTGGGACTGAACGGAGTGACTTCTGCACTTGGTGCGGAGACCGGAGTGAAGGCACTTGAGCGGAAGAAGGAAGATTCGAAAGTGATTGATTTATCGGGGCTTACACTGTCATCACTTGGTAGCACTTGTTGGTACGAGCTTCATGCTGAGGTCGACTGGACTGGCAGCAGGTTTGCAGTTCTGCATGCCAAAGCGCTCCAGGATGTCGTTGATGTAGCGAGCTTGGGACAACGTGACACTGCCGTCTGCGTTGTCGACCACTTCGATGCCCAGAATGAAGGAACACTTGCCGCTGTCGGTCATCTCGAATCGTGCCTTGAGCTGTTTCTTCACTTCGGGGATCATCGTCGAAGAGCTTCCGGTCACCAACACATCGTCGACGTACACCAGCATCAGAACGCAGTCACCGTCGACAACCTTGATGTAGAGGCACGGATCGTAGCTCGAAACGCGAAATCCGATGGAGCGCACATACTCGTCGAAGGTCTCGTTCCATACTCGAGAAGCTTGCTTGAGACCGTAGATCGCCTTGAGCAGTTCCACGCAGTCGTAGCCGTCATCAAGTTCCACGCCTTCTGGAACACTGCAGAACACCTTCTCCTTCATCAAGCCGTACAGGAACGCCGTGACGACATCAAGTTGATCGAGGGGCCAATTGAAGAACTTGGCCACAGCGATGATCGTTCGCAGCGTGACGTACTTGACCACCGGCGAAAACGTCTCGGTGTAGTCGATGCTGTACTTCTGCACAAATCCTTTCGCGACGAGTCGAGCCTTGTATTTCTCGATGGATCCGTCGGCTTTACGCTTGATCTTGAACACCCACTTGGTTCCGACCGCACGCTGGTTGTTCGGTAACTTGGCGCCACGAAACACTCCACCAAGTCGCATCGACTTGAGCTCTGCTCGGATCGCCTTGCGCCAGTGGACTTGGTCTTCGCCGCTCACAGCCTCTTGGAACGTCTTCGGCTCGGCGCTGTCACTCGTTTCCACTGCATTCGCACTCGCACGCCAGTACATGGGCTGAGTCGAGTCATCATCATCATTGTCTTCATTCTTGGATTCTTGATGGTCGGAGTCATGGCCCGGAGCACTTGCTTCTTCCAATCCAGCACTGCGACGCGGTCGACGAACTTGTTCCCGTTCGTCAGGGTTGGAGCGAGCTTTTCGTTTCCCCGCCTGCTTGAATTCACGAGTTCCATGGTCGTTTGAAATCTCGAGGTCTTCCAGGATATCCGCCGCATCATCGACCTCTTCATCGTCATCTTGAATATTGACGTCGTCAAAGGTGGATTCGTCGAAAGTGACATCACGAGAAATCACTACCTGCCCCACCTCGATGTCATAAACGCGATACGCCTTCGAACGCTCTTCACAGCCCATGAAAATGCCTTCACGAGCCTTGGGGTCCCACTTGAGTCGCTTCTCCTTCGGCGTCAGGACGTAAGCCTTGCACCCGAAAACGCGCATGTGCTTCACGTTGGGCTTCCTCTTGTACACAATCTCGAAAGGTGTCTTCCCTGGGACCTTGGGTGACGGCAACCGGTTCTTGATGTAGATCGCCGTCATCGCCGCTTCCGCCCAGAACGTCTTGTCCAAACGTGCGAAGTGAAGCATGCTGCGCCCGATAGTCACAATGGTCCGGTTGGCGCGTTCCGCAGTCGCATTGGTCTGATGCGCATATCGAACCGTCGGTTGGACTTCGATGCCATGGTCGTCGTAGAAGGCCTTGAGCGAGTTGGTCGCGAACTCCTTGGCACCGTCATGACGCACGAACTTGACCCTGGCATCGAACTGGCGCTCCACCTTGGCGATGAACTTGCGCAGACAGCCTTCACTCTCCGACTTGGCGCGCAAACAGAATCCCGTCATGCAGCCGCTGGCTTCGTCCGTGATCAGCAGCAGATACTTGCTGCCACCAAGCGGTGCATTGGCGAGACTCTCGGTCGGTGTTAAACGCCTTGGCCGCGTTTTCAGTCTTCACCGTCGCCGTCTTCTCACCTTGTCGCTTGATGTGCTCGTTTGTGAGCACTTTCACAACGTCTTGCGACCGCAGCTCCGCGTTGCTCATCTCCAGATTGAGCACGACGTTCTCGTAGCTCTTGGGGAGACTTCGCAGTAAGCAGATCGCCACGTCCTCGTCCTCCATCTTGGCGCCGATGATGCTGAGCTTGGCGCTGATGTTGAGGACCTCGTTGCAATGATGCAAGACATTGCCGCCTTCCGACATCTCCATGCTGAAGAGTTGGCGCTTCAGGTAGATGCGACCAACCTTCTGCGACCCACCATACAGCGTCTTCAAGCGCGTCCACGCGCCCCACGCTTCCTCGCAGTCATCAACCACGTGATGGTAGTCCGCGTTCATGTGGAGCAACATCAGTCCGAGCGCAATGTTGCTCGCCTTGACGTAGTCGTCCTTGGTACGGATGTCCGTGAAGCTCGGCGTCGTTTCACCGGTTCACTACGTGCCATACCGACTTGGTCAGAAACACGCCACGCATGTAGCGGCTCCACGTCGCGTAGTTGTCACCGTTGAACTTGTCGATGGTGACCTTGGTCGAGGCGTCATGGGCAGAGGACATGGTGCTTGGGCTCGTAACCTGTTAACGGTGTAGAGGTGTTGGAACGAAGCTTGGGGCTGAACGGAGTGACTTCTGCACTTGGTGCGGAGACCGGAGTGAAGACACTTGAGCGGATGAAGGAAGATTCGAAAGTGATTGATTTATCGGGACTTACACTATCCTCACTACCTAGTTCATCCAATCATTCTACTCATCCAATCATTCTGTACTCGTTTAATCATTCTACTCGTCCAATCATGGATGGCATAAACAACGTACCATAATCACAGCGGGATCGTATTGGACCGGTTCAGGTTGACCGGTTAATGGGTACAGCTGGTACACAGTACCAAGACCAGCAATCTTCAATAGGCAACGGAATCGATTTTCGTGGCTATTCGGATGCAGACTGGGCTGGTGACCACAGTGACCGCAAGTCGACTTCGTGCTGCCTGTTTCAAGTTCTTGGTGGACCAGTATCGTGGGGATCCAAGAAGCAGTCAAGTGTCTCTCTCTCCACGAGTGAAGCCGAGTACATCGCACTGAGTCTGGCAATCCAAGAAGGCAAGTGGGTGCACAAGCTTCTGTGTGAGATCCTCGACGCTGCAGGCAAAGACACCCCGGATCTCAAGATTTTCGAAGATAACCAGTCGTGCATCAAGATGACGAAGAACCCTGTGAACCATGGCCGCGCCAAGCACATCGACATCAAGTACCACCACATCCGTGATGAAGTCAAGCGCGGTGAAGTGATCGTCTAGTACTGCGAGACTACGACCATGCTGGCTGACATCTTGACCAAGGGACTCGGCGGACCTCGTCACAAGGACTTAACGACGGCTCTTGGCGTTCAAGCGTGTTCGCATTGAGAGGGGCTGTAGCAGGTGATCCAATACGATCCCGCGTTGATTACGGTAGGATGTTTACGCCACCGATGATTAGACGAGTAGGATGATTGGACGAGTACAGAGTGTTGGTGATTGGATGCACCAAATGATTGGATGCAGACTAGGTAGAGAAGACAGTGTAAGTTCTTATCAATCAATCACTTCTGAAATTTTATTCTGCCCCTCAAGTGACTTCCCTCGCCTCGGCCTCCTCGCCCCAAGCTTCGGCAGTCCTCCCCTCGCAAGACACAAGATCCAACCATCACCTTCTTCATGCAATATCCGCATTCATCACACAGTTTGGCCTGTTCGAGTGGAACCGGATGCCGTTCGGATTGAAGAACGCACCTCAGATCTACCAACGCCTGATCGATAACGCCCTCTATGGATTTACCCGGATACCGGAGCCCGAAACGGGTGGGTCCGGGGAAGGCCATACGGAAGTGGATCCATTCGAAGCGGGGGAGCCAGGGGATCCTGGGACCCCGTCTGTGTTAGGACGCAGATCTTACATCGACGACATTCTGATCCCAGCGGAATCGTGGGATCAGTTGTGCGAGAGAGTGACATCCCTACTGAAGGCGTGTACTAAGTGGAATCTCTCTATCAGTGTGGTAAAGAGCTATTGGGGGATGCGCAAGGTGGATAACTTAGGCCATCGGGTGTCCAAGGAGGGATTGGAGGCGAATCCTAAGGATCTGTCTTCATTAGTCGATTTGTCCTTCCCACAGTCGTTACGGGCGATGCAATCCTTCTAGGGCAGTTTGAACTACTACAGTCGGTTCATCGAGGATTACGCCCTGTTTGCCGCGGTATTGTATGAATTGAGAGAGGTAGATTTTGCTGCGATGACCACTCCAGCTGTCCGGATCAAAATCCAACAAGCTCTGGCCCAGGAGATGCCGGATCCACGAAGGGATCCAAGTGGTACGGCGTCAGAAGAGGACCTAAAACCGGAGCTGGATCCACCCCGGGACCAACGGAGAGAGGATCCAGTCTGGATAGAGACGACGGATCAGAACATGGAAAAGGCAGAATCTCGGTGGATCCGAGCTCAACACGCATTCATGGAACTGAGGAACAAGATCGCGACCACACCTATCCTCCGTCATTTCGATCCGGAACGTCAACCTACGGTTATAGTTTATGCCAGTGACTGGGCCGTCTCAGCAGCTCTGGTACAGGAACATGAAGGGATCTGTCATCCAGTCACCTTCGTCAGCCGGACACTGAAGCCGTATGAACTGAACTACGGGGCGGTGGAGAAAGAGATACTCGCGCTCCTGCGCGTATTGGATCTGAATTACAACCTGCTGATGGGAAGATCCGGATCCTGACCCGGCACTCTACGTTAGCCTGGCTGTTCAAGTCGGCCGGGTTGCAAGGACGTTTGGGACAGTGGGCAGCTTTACTCTCGCCTTGGACACTGGAGATTGTGAAATGTTCGAAAGGGGAAGACGAGATCCTGGGAGTCTTGGCCGCGAGCATCACTCCTCGAGCTAAGATTGATGAGGCGCTGACTAGGATCGCTCCTAAGAAAGAGCCCAAACGCCGGATCCAGATCCCGATCCCGACGGTACAGGTGGATGAGGATCTGTACGTCCTGAGTTTCGATGGATCCGCTCGTGTACGACGCGGAGGAGGAGCATACAGTGCAATACTGTGGAGACTTCCCGGATGGGAAGTTGTACGGGCCAGATCCACTTACGCGGAAGGCCTCACCGTCAATGAAGCGGAGTATAACGGGCTCCTTCTGGGTTTGGATTTACTAAAGGGACAAGATCCAAAACGGCTGGTGATTTGTGGGGATTCAAATTTGGTAATCAGACAGGTGCGAGGTGAGATTGACTGCAAGGCCCCGGCCCTAACACTATTACGGCAGAAAGTGATGATCCACCTGCGTGGTTGGATGAATCACGAGTTGGTGCATGTCAAGCGAGAGTGGAATGCCAGTGCGGATAGCTTGGCCGGTGCCGCTTTACGGAATCAATGCGGCGTTGAAGTGGAGAGAGAGGCCGAGCATCAGGATCTCGTTACGTTGAATCGACTAGACGAAGTGGTGGTAGTTGGATTCGGGAAAAGGACAGTCCAGGTGATGGCCGTCACTAGGTCCAGAGGACGGATTGGATCCAGCCCCCAGATCCTCGAGGAAGCATTTGTGAAGAGAGTCCGCATTGAGCGGATCCTCAAAGCGCAGAACGAGGAAGCGTGGATCCTGGGACTAAAGAAGTATCTGATGGGGGATGTACGAGACTTAAGTCGGGAGGATGCCAAATCCTACAGCATTATCGCTACGGATTACGCAGTGGATCTGAATGACTTGCTTTTCTATTGCCCCCCCTACGAAGAGAGTCCACGAGGGTCGAGATGGATTGATGAGATTGGTGATGCCAGAAACCTTGCAACAGGATGTCCTACACCACTACCACGCTAGCCTGGAAGGCGGACATTAGGGTATTGGTCGGACCTACCAACGGATCCGGGAATGTTTTCACTGGAGAGGACTATTCAAGAGCGTACAACGATATGTCGGTGAATGCGTGGATTGTGAAACAGGCAAGGGCAGGCCCACAATCGAAGGGGGGTCACCTGGGAATATCCAAGCAACTTACCCTTTCCAAATCATAGCCATGGATCATATCCCCTCGTTGCCCAAGTCGTTCAAAGGAAACACAGAATTGTTGATTTGGGTGGACCTGTTTACCGGATATGTGATAGCCAAAGCTAGTGCGTCTAGAACTGCGCAAACCATTGCGGAATCGTACGAGGAGTGTGTTTTCCGAAGATTTGGAGCTAGCGAAATGATTAGACATGATCGGGAGCCAGGCTTGATGTCTGATTTCTTACGAGCATTCAACCGGATCCTGGGGCAGCGACAGCGAGCAACCATGGCATATCGTCCCCACGCTAACGGGTCGGCCGAGCGCATGGTACAGACGATCACGAGAGCACTCAAGATGTATGTCCAGGATTTGGATCAGAGGGATTGGGATGAGTACGCAGAACGGCTCCCCTTCGCGATGAACACCGCCCAAGACAGGATCCGGGGTGATACACCATTTTACTTGGTACATGGGTGGGATCCCAAATCCACCCTGGAAGCGGCCATTCCAGTATGCAGCACCAAGAAGAGGAACCGAGATCCAAGGCGATGGCGATACCAAGTCCAGAAATACTACCGGCAAGCTAGATCCCAGGTGAACGAACGACTGCGGAGTGCGATACAGGATCGAGCGGATCGACACAACGAAGACGCCCGTCCACATCAAATTCAAGTGGGATTGCAGGTGTGGCTTTATTTGGATCGAGTGAAAGAAGGGTACGCCCGCAAATTAGCCCACCTATGGCATGGACCGTTCCGGGTGAGCGAGAAGATTGGAGAACATGCGGTAAAGCTGGAAACGGTAGGTACCGAATACCGCCTGTTCCCTGTGGTACACGTATCCAAGCTGAAGTTGGTCAAAGAATATCCGGATCGGCCGCAGATCCGTCTTTCAGTGGATCGATCCGATCGCATTGACTTCGACGAAGTCCTCCTACAGGAAGATAGTTGGAATGTGGATCTCGAAGCACACGAGTTCGAAGTCGAGAAGATCACCGATATGAGGTCGGGGAAGCGAACTAGATACGGACGGATATACCGTGAATTTCTAGTGTATTGGCGTGGATATGACGAACCCAGTTGGGTATACGAGGCAGATCTGAACTGTGGAGCATTACTCTATGATTTCTTGAGGAATCGTACGAATCTGTTGCAGGTAATCCAATACGATCCCGCGTTGATTACGGTAGGATGTTTACGCCACCGATGATTAGACGAGTAGGATGATTGGACGAGTACAGAGGGTTGGTGATTGGATGCGCCAAATGATTGGATGCAAACTAGGTAGAGAAGACAGTGTAAGTTCTTATCAATTAATCACTTCTGAAATTTTATTCTGCCCCTCAAGTGACTTCCCTCGCCTCGGCCTCCTCGCCCCAAGCTTCGGCAGTCCTCCCCTCGCAAGACACAAGATCCAACCATCACCTTCTTCAGGTTATGAGTCCAAGTACGATGTCTTCTGTGCAAGATTCCAAGATCTCCATCGACAAGTTCAACGGCGAGAACTACGCCACGTGGAACCGTTACATGCGTGGCGTGTTCCTGACCAAGTCGGTGTGGAATGTGGTGAACCGCGAGACGACGCCCACGTTTACGGACTCCAGGGCCAAGGACGAGTATGTCAAGTCGAGCAACGTCGCCTTCGGTCTCATGCTCCTCTACATGGACGCGGACTACCCTCATGTTGTCGACGACTACGAGGAAGCCTGGGTCGCGTGGGCGCGCTTGCGTACCCTTTACGGTGGATCGCAGAAGGCTGGACGCATCTACCTCAAGCGCCAGCTCTTCAGCATGGAGATGGCAGAAGGCGGAAACATCCTTCACGATTGCAACGAGGTCACATCAACATCAGCGCCAAGCTCAGCAGTATCGGCGCCAAGATGGGA
>NW_003303329.1:0-10963 GCF_000142945.1 Phytophthora infestans T30-4 | reverse complement strand
CCCCTCCTTTCCGTTCTTGCGCCGTTCTATGTTTTATTCGCCCACTCCTCCCTTTACGGTAACGAAGGAGGTATTTTGCTGCAATCACTTCACGATGCTGACAATGCGAACTTTTCCGCAACTTTCAAGACCTTCACAAATTCGTGCGCACTAAAGGCACGAAGGAAGAACTCCCGCCAGAGCTCAAGGCCGTCGTTCAAGAACGTCATTTAAACTAGGCAGCCCGCCAACTACAACTGGTTGGTCCCTATCGGGCTGCCACAGTTAACCGAGCCTTCAATGGATGCAGAGTGTATCTTTGCTTTCATGGGGCAGAGTGAATGGCCTGATAATTACGTAACAAGTGTGAACGCGACGGAAAATGAAAAGGAGAGGAGTAGAATCCTCGGTGGAGGTGTTGGAGAGAGAGTGGAGTGTGCTGATGCTGATGAGGGCACCAGCGAGGGTTCGGTCGGCTTGGTTTCGAGTACAGCGCGAGACGAGCCCAAGGGTCACTCCAAGATGATGAAGTTGAACCCTGGCGAGAGACAGGGGTGGTGGTCGGCCAAGAAATTCGACAGACGGATCAGAATGAGAGCTCTGGTGCAAGGCGCTGTGAACGACCAGCGAACGAGGATCCTCCTCGACACAGGAGCGAACGTTAGTGTGATCACTGACGCCTTTGCCAAGAAGTTGCGACTCCGAGATGTACCTGATCACGGACGCCGCATTGACATTCAAGGAATCAACGAAGGCAAGGTGTCTACGACGCGACGAGCGTGCGTCAAGATTACGCTCGGATGGGAGATGGTGTACGAGTTTGAGATGTGGGTAATGGCGCATAGTGCAGGCGTCGACGTGGTACTCGGGACCGACTTTATGATCCCAGCTGGGATCCGGTTGGACCTGTTTCACGGCGCGGCGCAATTACCGCACGAAGTCCAAATCCCGCTGATAAAGACCAAGAACATGATCGACAGCGAAGAATACGGCTCCCATGTTAACGCCGGGCCACCCGAGCGGTTGGACATTCAAGCGCACGAGTGGCGAGAATATCGACTAGCGAAGCGTCAAGTCGGCCTGGAAGAACACGTACTGTGGGTTCGTCGAACGAACAAGCTAATCCCGTCAGTGACGAGGTTTCGACGTGGACGGCCTCAGAGCATTCGATTGACCAACGTGTCTGATCGAACTGTGTACCTACCAGCACACGACTCGATCGCGATGTGGATTCCAGATGGGGATTTGCCACGAGGTGACGGCTATGTGCGTCTGGAGTCCAAGAAGTACCAAGACTGGCAAGTGTTGGCCTACGAAGGTTGTAGAGACCGCGAGCTCTTTCAGCGTGAATGCGAAATCTACGAACAATGGCTTGCAACTCAGCCTTCAGCAGTTGATCGATCATACTACCCAGAACCCGGTGGGGTGCTAGCACGACCTCTAGAAGACTCGCTAGTGGATTCTAGTGATCGTCTGACATGTGCAGAGCGCTGGGCACTGATCCTGGAAGAACGTGAACGAGTGGAAGCCTGTCTGGCGTCTGGGGTGACAGCCGGGGATTTGGCCGACGGTCAGCCTTCCGCAGAACCTTTGAACACTTACACGACAACCCATGGCGGAGGCAATAACGCGAACGAAGCCTCGGTAGTGCGTACACACGAACTACTGAAGCCGGTAAACGTGGTACATACGCCAACGAGTGTTAGTGTCCAGTCAGGGGTGACCACGGAAGCGACAAGTCACGGCACTGGATTGAATGGAGTCACCCGTTTTGACGAAGCTGTCCCGGCCTTGTGTGTCGCCAAATCTGCGAACGAGCCACCGGTGGTTGATCCAGAGGATACAGGCATCGCGCAGAAGGTGTTGAGTACGGCACTGAGTATTCATTGCAAGATTGGTGCGAATTCCGAAATGTCAAGACAGCGGCAGAACGAGGAGCGGAACAAAAGTCAACAACCCAATATGTCGACGGCCCACGCATTCAATATTGCGAACGACGACTCGGCAGGTGGCCCAGAGATGGGAAACCAGGATGGGAAGGAGATGGACCAAGTACCGACTGTTGAAATCAAAACGGATGCCAATGTTGAGTCAAGGGAAGAATCCGTAGCGGCGTTGGACGGAACATACATCTCGGTTGCTCGAGTGTTAACAACCGAGGGAAATGAAGCAACGGAGGATACGAGAAATGATTTCTACGAACACCCAGCTAACAACATTGGCTTGGACGACTACGCGAAGGAGCTGGCATTCCTGCCGGATCTGACCGAAGAGATCAACACGACAATTGACTACACTGCGCCTAATGTTGCTGATCCTGAGCTGTCGACTGAACGCCGAGAACGTCTAGTCGCGACGCTAAAGAACCACGAGCACATCCTGATTGCTAGTGGTAACGCACTGCCGCCGCCAGCCTACGGAGCGGTATGCGATATCGACACACAGGGGCACGCCCCAATTAAACAGCGTGCCCGACGCGTGCCGCTGCAATTTCTCGGCAAGCTGTACGAGCTGCTGCGCGCTTTATTGCGTGCAGGACTGATCGTCTTTTCAGACAGTCCATGGGCATCGCCGATCGTGATTGTGATGAAAAAGAACGGGCTGGACATCCGGCTCTGCATTGATTACAAGATGGTGAATGCTATCACCGCAATCATGGAGTATGCAATGCCGCTAGTCGACGACCTGTTAACAGATCTCGAGCGCTACCTATGGTTCTGCTCGCTGGATGCTGCAAGCGGCTTCTGGGCGGTCATGATGACACTGCGAGCACGTAAAGTGTCGGTGTTTGTCTGCGCACTCGGACACTTCGAGTGGTTGCGCATGCCCTTTGGATTAAAGAACGCACCGATGATCTATCAGCGTATGATTGACAACGCACTCTGGGGGTTCGTTCAGCCTAAAGGAGGTTGGTTTGAATACTCGGAGATGATGCGTTTAGCTGAAGAACAGGCCAAGGAACGTCGTGGACCAAGCGCCGAGGGTTCGTTTCAAACGAAGTTCGCGGCAGACCGCGAAGCACCGGTAGAGACCGACCCTGTACTACAACTCGTCAACAGCCCCGTCGCTGACATGTTTACGAACGGGGAATCAGACGAATCATCGCTGGTACCTGTATTTGGTCGACGGTCGTTTGTGGATGACATTTGCTTCGGTGGCGAGGATTTCGACAGCTGCCTGGCGACGCTGGACCGATTGCTGGCAAGATTTGCACAGTGTCGGATCAGCATTAGCTTTACCAAGAGCATCTTCTGCCAACCCAAGGTGGACTTTCTGTCGCATAAAATTTCGCCAGAAGGTATCAGAGCTGACCCCAAGAAGCTTGCGGCTATCACCGAGCTTTCGTTTCCAACGAGTAAGAAGGGCATGCAGTCGTTTCTTGGAGCGGTTAATTACTACAGCCGCTTCATTCAAGACTTCGCGGTCTACGGTGCGGCGCTGTACCAGCTCAAGGATGGGGACTTTGACGTTGAAAGTGACCTTTCTGTGGCACGTCGTTCCTTCGAAAAATTGAAGACGAGTGTTTCACATTCACCCATCCTCAGGCACTTCGATCGGTCGAAAGCAGTTCACGTCATGCTCTTTGCGAATGAATGGGCGTTGAGCACTACGCTAATGCAAGAACATGAAGGCAAGTTACACCCCGTACGGTTCCTCGGTCGGGTGCTCAAGGAGGCCGAGATGAACTACCATCCTGCCGAGAAGGAAGTTTTGGCGTTACTTCTGCTGTTGAAGATCTGTTACGTCCAGCTGGCAGGAAAGACGCTACATGTCTATACACGATTCTCGACGTTAGAGTGGGTGCACAAGTCGAAGTCTCTCTTTGGACGCGC
Organism: Phytophthora infestans T30-4; assembly: GCF_000142945.1. NCBI lineage: Eukaryota > Oomycota > Peronosporomycetes > Peronosporales > Peronosporaceae > Phytophthora > Phytophthora infestans. The sequence continues at coordinate 7,151 of NW_003303329.1, read as the reverse complement.
GGTCCAGTTTGCCGTACTGCTTTCGCAGTGGCATTTGAAGGTGCAGCGCGTGAAGGAGAAAGATGTCGCCTTCGCACAGCTCCTGCAGTCAAGCATCACGAGCTTCGTCGACCTGGAAGACTCGCTCGCGCCGGTGGCCCCCCCTAAACAAGGGTTCCCCGACTATTCGAATGAACTCCGCGTTGCTGTACCCAGGCTTTCCCGTAATTACAGCGGATTCGTCATGTCTTTTGACGGATCAGCGAAGACAGAGAAGTACGGTGGCGACGGGAGTTGTTCATGGGTGCTGTGGAGTCTTCCTGAGTGGACGATAGTGATTGCTGCAAACGCTTCCACCATGGTGAATGAGGCAGAGTATACAGGAATGATAAACGGTGTCAAGGCTGCTATTGCGCACGGTGCCGAGGATTTAGTCATCGTTGGTGACTCAAGGCTCGCGTTTCAACAATCATTAGGGGTGATCGCATGCAGGAAGGAAACCTAGCTAGCGCTGCTGAATACTCACAAGGAACTCGCGGCCAAGCTTCGATCAGTTAAATATCTTCACGTTGTACGAGAATACAACGCTGCCGCGGATTCGTTAGCCACTGAAGCGCTGGAATCGAAGGTCAGTCGGGTCATCTTGGCTGAAACTCGCAAGTCGGAATTGGCGTCGCTGAATCGCATCCAGGAAATGATCTACGAGCCGGATGAAGACTCGGTAGATGTTTCGTCACGTGGAGCAGAGCGTCAAGTACATGTACTGTCAGGCAGCGAGTCTTCAAAGTGGAAAACTTTCGAAAATTTCGTGGTTGATTACAGCTTACCAAAGTGCGATTATGGTAATATGGCAGTGATGACTCGGCGACAGACCAAAGCCAAGAAACGCGTCAGGTTTGCAGATGAACACTCGGAGGATGTCTCAAAAGCTCAAGAACAGCATGAAGAAAGACGAGAGACGTCCACCGAAGATTCAATCGGCGAAGATTTGCCAGACCATCCTCACAAGACTGTACCAGCGGCATTTCCCGATGCGGAAGATGTTGACCCGGTAGCGATACAACGGGAACGACGCAGACGAATACTGGTGGCACAAGACGAGGAGCAGAAGTGGTTTAACATCAAGAAGGTGCTTCAGGGCCAAGCACAAGAGCTGAGTTACAAAGAAGCTCGAGATGGTTGGAAGTATGCTGACCGGTTCGTGTTATCAGAAGACGGCGTGCTTCACTATCTTCGATTGAATCGTCGGTACGACCACGGTTGGCAAGAGGAGACGAAGCTGCGGCTTGTGGTACCGACAACGATGATTCAAGAGGTCTTGCAGAACTGTCACGACTCGCTGGAAGGAGGACACCAAGGTGTGGTGAGAACGTTCCATCGCGTTAAGTCCGATTATTATTGGATCGGCTTGTACGCTGACGTGGAGAAGCATGTGAAGTCATGTCTAGATTGCAGCTCGAGTAAAAGCCGTCCGCAGCTTCGTGGATACTCACCCGGCAACGTACTAGCCGAACGACCTTTCCAGATCGTCTCGATGGATTTTGTGATTCCACTACCGAAATCTCGCAGGGGCAACACGGCGTTGCTCCTATTTCAGTGCTCGTTTACGGGATTCGTTATTGCCAAGGCTATGTCGGATACGACTGCACTGAGTGTTGCCCAAGTGTTTGAAGAATGTGTGTACCGACGGTTCAGAGCCCCGTCACTGATAAGGCACGACCGTGACCCACGCTTCATGAGCGAGGTGTTCCAAGCATTTGCAGAGATGATGCAGTCAAGATCAAGAGCGACTTTGAGCTATCGGCCACAGGCTAATGGACAGCAGGAACGCTCGGTGAAGTCAGTGATGGGGTCCGTACGGGTGTACGCGGAAGACCCTCTACAGCAAGATTGGGACGAAATCGCAGAGAAGCTGGTATTTGCTATTAATACTTCTCAGGACACTACGAGGAAGGAAACGCCGTTCTACCTCGTTCATGGTTGGGATGCTCAGTCGACGTTGAGGGCAATGTCGTCATCACTCAAACGAGGACTCGGCAAGCAGTCTGACGCACTGGCGTGGCGGCGTGAGATCAATCGACAACATGAGGTCGCCCTCACTATGGCCAAAGACTATCAGGCTGTAGAAAAGGAGCGAAGGGCTAAAAAACATAATGATGCTCTGAGTCGACTGGAAAAAGCCGCTGTACCTCAACCAAGTGGAAACGAACACTCGGCGGACCCTCCAGAAGTTTCGGAAGAGATGGAAGATCCTGCAAGAGCTCCACCGAGATCTCTTTTTGAGATTGGGAGCCGGGCGTGGTTGTACATGGAACGCCTCAAACCAAGCTTGACGAAGAAATTAGCTCACAGGTGGCACGGACCTTTTCGTATCAAGCGCAAGGTGGAAGAGTTTGCGTACGAGCTGGAAGTGCCTGACCGAAGTGGGTATCGCTTTTACCCAGTAGTGCATGTGGCGAGACTAAGGCTGTCAACGAGTTCAACAGTCGACCGAACACTCGGTTGGTACTAGACGCGACTAATGAAGCAAGACTCGACTTTGATGAGGAACTATTGCCTGAGGACAGCTGGGAACCAGATCAAGTTGCCGGTTAATATGAAGTCGAGGCCATCCTCGACGACAGAACACCACTGTCGACAAACACGGAGCGTGCTGTACGAGTTCAAAGTCAAGTGGGTGGGTTATGAAGATCCAACGTGGGAACCAGCATCCAACCTGTCATGTGGAGGTCTGCTGTACGACTATTTGCGAGCCAAGAAGAGCGAGAATCGGCTGCAGATGGCGCAAGTGGTGGACGAAGACTAGTGAGACTGGATCACGTGTGAACTGTCCACAGGGCGATGCAGCCTGTGGTAACAGACGAAAAACGTTACTGCAACAACAAATTGTATATGCATTTGAAGAACAACATGAACATGATTACGCTGTGGAAGTGGATTAAGAATAAGAAAACATGAATGCCGACCGGGGAGCGACCACTGAAAACGAAGTCACGCGGGACACCTCAACAGTTAGCTGAGATGCTGGAGAACGTCGGGGAACGTGCAGCGAGGATTCAAATCGATTCCAAGTGCCTGGCCGCGGTGGCCAAGAGTGTCAACGAAGTCGAGTCACCACTCTCCTTCTCCTCTTAATCAGGAGCCTGAGCCTCGGCAGCTGGAGCTGCAGCCGAACCCTGCGAATCCTCGGTACCAGCCTCAACAGGAGCAGCGGTCAGAGCGGGACGTGGAGTAGCCGGTGGCGAGTCAAACAACGAACGCCAGGTCGGAATAAGTTCAGTTGAATCGAGGGACGGGTCAACGATCACGCTTCGGTACACATCCACGAAACGCGTACCACGAGGATTGAAGAGATCCGGATTACGCTGGCACGGGAAGTACGTGATGTTGTACGGGTGCTAATGCGGCGCATTCATCCATCCAGTACGCCAGGGCTGACGAGCGTCGAGAGCCGGAACTTCGGAAAGCCAGTTAGATGTCCGAGGTGCGAACGACAAGTTTTCAATGGGGTACCACGGCTTCGACGGCTCCAAAAGCAATTCGGGACGAATGAACGGCACGCCGGAAGCACCAGAGGAAACCGAGTCACGACTCCACGCCATGTACTGCTCACGGTACTTGTTACGAAGACGATCGGCACGACGGTCGCGCTCACTGAAGAGCTTCTTCAACAGAGCTCTCAGTTCCTTCAAGCGTTCCTTGTCGTGGCCAACCTTTTTAGCTTCTTCGGCGAGACCTCGTTCAATACCAGCCAACGGAAGCCAGTGGAGACGCTCCCACAACGCAAACCCGAGGTCACCTTGCTTACCACCGTCACCCCCAAGGTTCGCCCAGATCATCTTGAGACGGGTCTCAATCGGAGCACGCTTGGAGATGGGGACGCTTGGATGGAAGTCGACAGTGTCGAAGAGACAGGCTTGAAGAGGATAGAGCTGCCGAAGTTGCTGTTACGGGTGATCAGGATGCGATTAATCAAAGTACGCTTGGAGACCCTCCAACGTTGTACGCACGGTCACCTCACCAGCTGGTTCGGGAAGGGTTAAGCTCAAGAGTCGCTCGAAACACTTCTTAATGCCTGCGTCAGTAAACGCCATGTCCACGTACGGAAGAACCCACGGTGGCAAGGTGGACGAAGCCGGCACCGTAGGGCGACCACCAGACAACACTCGGTGAGGCAACGGCTCAACCGACGGTGCACCACCACGACGCGGCACCGAGGTGTAGGTGGCCGTAATCATGCACCCAGGTCCAGCATCAAGAGTCCAAATAGGCGGACGAGGAGACACCGGAACAAGAGGAGAAGATGCTGGTGTTGAGTGACTTGCCGGTGGCGAAGGAGGCGGACCGGCAACTATGATTGGAGAAGTCATCATCGGCGAAGGATTGGGCCGAGGTGGAGGCGGAGGACGAGCTGGGCCAAGATTGCTCCAATTTCTCTCGGAATCTTTAATATCTTCGTCATCGAGTGTGCTTGAATGATCGGTAGGTGGCAGAACATCACCGCCACCACCGGGAGCATCAGGAGAATCATCCACCGAAGGTTCATTATCATCCACGTCATCTCCACGATCGTCATCAGCATTTCCATCGTCATCAATCTCCATCGAAAAGTCGGGCGAAGATACGCTTGGTACGACAGCCGTCGGAACAGCCGGAGCCGGCTTTGAAGACCCGGAGGCTAGTGGAGCAGCTTCAACAGGGGCAGACCCTACTGTAGAAACCACTCCCGAGACTTCAACTGTCTTGGACGTCGCAACAGACGCCGAAGCAGACTTGCCTTGTGGGACAGTGTGGTCCGACTCTTCACCTTCATCACTTGAGCCGAACATGAGTCGCATTTGCTCGGCCTCGCGCAGAGCTTCTTCAGCGGCACGTATGGCGGCTGGAGAAGGAGAGATCGTTAAAGCTGGTGGCTTGGCCACGTCGGGTGGACCCTGAGACGGGGGCGAAGGCGCATCAGGAGAATCAGGAACATCGTTGTGACCCCCAGGGGTCACATCTTTACCCGAAGGCTCTCTGGCAGCTTCCTGAACCGAAGGGACGCTGCTTGGATCAGCATTCCCCATGTCCACGTCACTCTGGTCGCCGCTGAGGTCGACCACGGCAGGAGTTGAGGAAGACGCTGGTGTAGGAGGTGGCGACCATGAACTTGGAGAAGACGGTACAGACTGGGACCGAGTCTTCATATGACGTCGGGGCGACTTAGCAGGAGAATGAGGACAAGATTTCTTGCACTTCTTCTGGGCCGCCTTCTTCCACGCCTTCGGGCCGAACAGCGATCTACGAGCCGACTTGGGCGTTGAAGTATCGGCAGGTGGCGCATCACCGAGACCGGCAGCTGCCATCGAAGTACTGGCCTTGTCCGTTGGGGTTGGAGCCTTGTCTTCGTCAGAGTCGTCCGGCTCGTCGTCGGAATCCTCGCCACCTGGTCTAAGACGCTTATGGGACTTCCCATGGGCCACTTGGTGAGCGGCCTTGGCCAAAGCTGCAGGAAGGGCTTGAGGATCGTCCGAAGACGCAATGGCAGACTGGATGCTCCGCAAAGCGACTAACGTTTCCTGATCCAAGTCCAGCGCGTCCAAGTCCAGCTCACCCGCAGTCAGACCTATCACGAAGGATTGTGAACGAACGTTAGTTGCTGAACACACGGTGGGAGGAGCAACATCAGGAACGTACCATCAACAGCCAGACGAAGAACCTCGGGGTCCATCCCGGCCTGACTCACGTGTGCACGGAGGGTGCGATTCGCTTGGAGGAGGCGAGTGTTACGGTCTTGCTGGTTCTCGAGGACCTTGAGCGTGTCGCTATCAACGTACTTGCTCTGGGCAAGCTTTACCAGAAGTAGGTGAAGCTTCCGAGTCTGCTCGGTATTCGCTCCAATAGAAGACTTGTACACCTCGCGTTCGCGAGCCAGCTTCTTCTGCAACGTGCTGATATAAACGTCCCGAGCTTGGACCTCGCAGTGCAGACGATTCGAGTCTTCTGCATGTCGCTCCATAGTGGCTTGAACAGTGGCGAGCATGGCATCGTTCTTGGCGTTCGACTCGCGAAGAATCTTAACGTTGTGGTGAAGGGCTTCAATCTCAGCGTTGGCAGCCTTGAGGAACGCCTCCGCGTTCTCACGAGCCATGATTTCGGGTGCCACCGAACGTACGGCGGCAGCAGCTCGGACTGAGCAAACCGCAACTGTGGTGTAGCGGGATCAGCAAAATTTGCGAGATTGCCAGATCCAACTTACCAACAGCGCCCAGACACCGACTAACGGAGGGAATCCCCCGATGATCCGTGTTCTGCTGAACTTTCCTCACCTTGTGTACCCGTCGGTAGGGCGGGATCTTGCTCTCTCGGTAACTTCCGAAGATCTCAAGTGGTGAAGCTTGAGTGTCTTGGCGAGACGTGGGGATGGGGTAGAGCAGCAGTGGAAAATCTTCACTCTGCGTCCGTGGATTGTTCCGTATCCTAAGCGAATATTCGAGCTTATGGATCCGGGGCCTAGATCGTGGATCTGGCCGTGGGGTTGCCTTGCGGGTGTGTTCCCTTGCCTTTGTAGTTTCCTTTGCGTCGTACTTGCCGCCTCCTGTGACGGGATCTTGAGAGTTGAGAACCTGTAGGGTGTAACCGACCAAGTAGTAAGTTCGGCTAACCTGTCGGATCTGCACAAGTAAAGGAAAAGCTCACTAGGTTGTAGGATCTGGCCAATGTATTATCCAGTTATCACTACCAACACTAGATTCGCAATTCCCAACCTTCTCCTAGCTCGTACGGCCAATGTAGTTCCGGTTCTTGAGGGCGGGAAGGCACTTGTGTGTTATGGTGCAAATGAGGTTCTGATTTGATATTTAAGCCTATACCTGCCTGGATTTCTACCTTCTATGTCTTTCATCTGCTAAATCCCTTACCAGGCTCGGCTGCATGTCCCTTCTTCCCTTGACCCATCATCCCAGCTGTATTATCTTCAGATCCGCCGGATCAATGACGTAATCATCATGGTCACCCTATTATGGGTACACTCATCCGGATCCAGGTCGCTTGGATCCACCTCACTGTGATTGTACACTCGCCGTCGATCCGAGCTCTCCAATCATCCAACATCATCTTGCAACCGTCTGTGATCTCCTTGGTCCCACGAAAGTTCGAGATCCACTGCATCCATCATCCCTATACCCTGGATC